>NC_064819.1:202951292-203254322 GCF_024166365.1 Elephas maximus indicus | reverse complement strand
TTTGCTCCCATTGCTTAAGGCTTAAGTAATGGATTTGGGGAGAAAGTGAGTGTGGTAAGGATTGTCAGCTATCTACCAATATCCAGTCTCTCCTTCTGCTTTAGGAAAAGGCTGTAGTCAGGGAAATGCCCGGACTCCCATCCTCCCTTAGCTTTTGAGTGGAAGTGACTTGTGTCAACCTGGGCTGTGGCATTTCAGAAGTGACTGTGTGGTCTTCCATGATCTCGTTCAGCCTCTGCCACCTGGATGCAGATGAAAATGCTTCCCTGGAGGACAGCAGAGCCACAGGACAGATGGAGGATAGAGGACGACGAGAACGAACATCAGCCCTGGACAGTGGCCTGAACGAGAAATAAATTGCTATTGCTTTCGTGTCACTAAAATTTTCAGGACTATTTGTTACAGCAGTTTAGCCTATCCTAACCAAAACATTTTTAAATTTAGTTATTTATTTACTGATAAAATTAATGATGCAGCCAACAAAATGCTATAAGTGTTGGAAGTAGAAACAGATATACTATATACCATAGACATATGAAGAAATGGAGGAGGGTATAACCACTTTCAAAGGGCGGAATCATTTTAGACAAATTGGGTTGGGGCAGCATATATGCATCTTAAGTAAAGATCTTGATTTCTGCTGCCCTGAGATGGCCTGAGTTCTAGTCCTGATTTTACCACTCAAGTAGCTGTGTGGTCTCTGAGCTGGAGCTTTAGGTTTCTCACTATTTGATGCTACTTCTGAGGAAGCTTAATTAAGGGAAAAGGCGCCGTTTTTGAAGTAAGAGTTGCTGTAGTTTCTTGGCCAGTTCAAGAATGTAATTGGTTTTTAATTAGCTTTATTCTATGATAGCTTGCCTACTGACACATACAACGTTAGTTTTGTGAATTGTAAGTACAACTTCATTAGATTTCCTGAAAAAATATTAACTTGCTCAGTATTCTGTCATCCCTTGTTTTTGAAAAGTTGACGGTACATCGAATAATTGTATTTATTTGTGCATTTAATAGTATACTGAATCAATACATTCATTTGTATTTAGTAGCATACTGACTAAATTTAATAACTTATTGTAGCATATTGAATAAATGTATTGTGATGGTTCATTTTATGTGTCAACTTGGTTAGGTTATGGTGTCCAGTTGTTTGGTCAAATACTAGTCTAGATGTTTCTGTAAGGTATTTTGCTGGTGTGATTAGTATTTATAATCAGCTGACTCTATGTAAAGTAGATTACTCTCAATAATGTGTGTGGGCCTCATCCTATCAACTGAAGGTGTTAAGAGCAAAAGCAAAGGTTCCAAGGAAGAAAGATTCTGCCTCAAGACTGTAAAAGCTATCCTGATGGAGCTTCCAGTCTATCACCTGACCTACTGATTTGTGACAGAAGTCTGTCAGAGTTTCCTGTCTGTTGCCTGGCCTATGAATTTTGAACGTGCCAGCCCCCGTGACTATGTGAACTAATTCCTTAAAATTCTTCTTTCTCTCTCTAAATATATATTTGTATATATTTCCCGTTCTGTTTCTCTGGAAAACCCCAATACATGTATTTTCCACATGTCTGGGCCTAGGTCATAATGTCTTACCTGAAAATGAATGAGTTGGACAAGCTGCTCTCTAAGATTCTTTTCTAAAATTTAAGATCCATTCTTATAGGAGGAAGTTCACCAAAGTGGATGCTCTGGGCAAAGGGGTGGATAGGCTTGTCAGCTCCAGGTCTGTCAAGAAATGAGAGTCTTAGTCTTCACAGATAATTCCTTTTTACCCAGCAGCAACACTTCTTGGATTTTGTCTTCACTCACAGTTCTCTCTGAAGCCTCTGCATTTCACTGCACATGCTAGCACTTCCTCTCTAGAAGATACATTGGCTCCAGGACACAGGTCCTGGCAAATCTTTTCTTCTTCACCACGTAGGTAAATATTGACCCTGTCTGACAAGCCGAGTGTGCAATGCCTCACTTCTCCAGTAGGTGCTGCCTGCCACATTAAAAAATGTTTGGTTTAATGTGAAAACCTGTTTGGGTCTAGGGTTCGGCCTGTGGAATAAATTTTTCCTGTGTGCAGTCACTCCCTAAATGTGTCTGTGTATGTATTTTATATATCTAGCTTACTTTAAATCCTTACACATACTTACAATAATTAGCAGTTTTCATATAAACAAAGTAGTACTAGGCGCTCTGAAGTTCTTAATTATACAGCAGAATATTCATTTCAAGATATAAAGCCTTCAGAGAAAGTTTCCTAATTCTCAAGAGCTGTAACCACCCTTACCTAAGAATTTGTTGGTACCCTGACTAACTGTTTGGCCTGACTCTGCCAGCATCCATCTATCTTTGCTCATTTTTAAAAAGAGTATTTATATTTAATGTGTTATGAATGAAGCGTTTTCCTTTCTCCTTCAGTTTGCAGCCGAGAGGGAAGTTCTGACATTACAATGACGTTACCCATCATACACGCAGCATCTGGCGGCCCTTTCTTCCTCTTCTGCTGCCAACTCACTTAATATGTACAGAGTGTGATATACAGGTATCCAAGCCTCGTTAAATGCACAGTAAAAAGTTGGGAAGGACAAAAGGGGTCAGAATCTATGCAGTACCAATCCTAAAAGGTGAAAAGGTCAACAATTTCTTGTATATGTTTAAATTTTTTTTTTTTTAAGTGAAAGAAGACACTGTTATTATGTTCTGTGTGTCCAAGTGTTAACAGGATGGGAAACACTTTTTGTTCACATTCCCTTGTAACCTTGAACGGAGAATGTTGAAGTTCTTGCCTTTCTTTTTCATTGCATCCCACAGAAAGGTTATTCCAAATTCACTTGGCAATATTCAGACAAGCTATTTCCTAATCCTCAAAATAGCTTTTGTTTTGAGTGTTTCCCAAAAGTCTTAAAATATGTTCATAAACTGTATATACACTTCATTTAGTAAGCTTTTGGATTAAAAATCCTTGAAGGAAAAATAAAACTTGAAGAACAAAGAGATAATAGGCTTTTAAATATTGGAAATCTAGATAAAAAGAAAGGCACATTGGAAGGTCATCTTCTTACTAATATATATGTATGCCAAAAAACAACTATTTGCTGTCGAGTTGACTTCAACTCATGGCGACCCCATGTGTGTCAGAGTACAACTGTGTTCCACAGGGTTTTCAGTGGCTGATTTTTTAGAAGTACATTGCCAGGCCTTTCTTCTGAAATATCTCTGGGTAGACTTGAACCACCACCCTTTCAGTTAGCAGCCAACCACGTAAACCATTTGTGCCACCTAGGGACTCCACTAAGACATACAAAGCAATACAAATTTATACATTAGGAAGAAAACCTCACCAATACTAGAAAGATTAGTTTTTCCTGTTCCTATTGTGATTCAGCTTATTGATTTTTCAACCACAGAATATTAACTGATTGAGTAGCAAACAAGATGTAGAAAAGTATTATGCAATAACTCAAAATTGAAAGACTTCTTTCAAGGATTCTAAATAGTGAGGATTTTTCTCCCAAGGAAACACATTTTATTTTCTGAAATGGTAAGCTCATTCGTTTCCTCACTTGTTGAGTACCACCTGGCATTGTGCTAGTACTGACAATACAGTAGTGGAGGAAAATAGACACTCCTGCAACAATCGCACACACACTATACTCAGAGATTGTGGTATGCATTATAAGGGAAAAGCATTGGGAACTTTGAGAGACCTGGTTCAGCCTGAGGAATCAGGAAGAACGTTATGAGAAGTAACCATTGAGCTGCCATACAAAGAATGAGTAGGAGTTAACTAGATAGAGAGTGGGGACAACATGTGTGATGATCCTGAGATGTGAAGAAGCAGAGCATTTGTGCGGACCTGAAAGAAGCCAGTGTGACCAGAGCACATAGGGCATGGAGGGGAAGTGTCCCATGAGGTAGGCTGGGCCTAGATCATGCAGAGCCTAAAGCCTTGCTAAGGATGTCTGTCTTTGTGTTAAGGCCGAAGTAAAGTTCTTCAAGTATTTTAAGCAAAGAGGTGACAAGACCATATGGGCATTTAAAAAAATCACTCTTGCCGTGATTAATTAGAGGGGGGATAAGTTAGTGGGGGAGACAAGAGTGAACAAGAGAAGACCAGATAGGGGGCTTTTAAAAGAATTCAGGGGAGGAAATCATAGTAGCGTGGAGGGAGAGAGAGAAGCTGATAGGTTCAAGGAACTTTCAGAAGATAAAATCAATAGGAATGTCCCTGGAGTTCTCAAATAATGAACCTTAGCGACCTGGGCAAAAACCCAAGTTGATGAGGTACCTAATCGTTGTTGAGAGGCAGGTGGCGATTATGTGACATCAGCAGAGGTGGCTGCTGAGGAAGGCAGACAAGTATTAGGCCATCATGTGGTAAAAGTCACAGTCAGAAACAGGAAAGCCAACGTTATGGCAAGATAGCAGCCAAGCTAAGGTCGGCAGCAACAGCTGGGAGTTCTCTTGGGAAGGCTTGCTGAATGAAGCCACAAAGCTTGACATTCAATGCTAGTTATATATAGGGTGGCTCTTGATTTCTCAGGCAGCTCTGCTCATGCCCCAAAGTAACCCAAGAAAGCAAACTCTGCCAAATCACCTCACTTACCTTGGTGGCGGTTTGATGTGTTCTGGAAACGCTTTCTACTTGTAGGGCACAACACAATAGTCAAGGTTTCATATTCTATCCCCATTAACTGGAACTTGGTGTGCTAGAAGCATCTTTGAATGGGAAATCTGAAGATATGAGGCTAAATGCTGACTGAACTTTTTTTTCTTAATTTTTATTGTGCTTTAAGTGAAAGTTTAAAAATCAAGTCAGTCTCTCACACAAAAACTTATATACACCTTGCTACATACTCCCAGTTACTCTCCCCCTAATGAGACAGTCCGCTCCCTCCCTCCACTCTTTTTGTGCCCATTCCCCCAGCTTCTAACCCTCTCTACCCTCTCATCTCCCCTCCAGGAAGGAGATGCCAACATAGTCTTAAGTGTTCCTGATCCAAGAAGCTCACTCCTCACCAGCATCCCTCTCCAACCCATTGTCCAGTCCAATCCATGTCTGAAGAGTTGGCTTTGGGAATGATTCCTGTCCTGGGCCAACAGAAGGTCCGGGGACCATGAACCACCAGGGTCCTTCTAGTCTCAGTCAGACTAGACTCAGTTGGTCAAATTACAAGAATTTGGGGTCTGCATCTCACTGTTCTCCTGCTCCCCCAGGGGTTCTCTGTTGTGTTCCCTGTCAGGGCAGCCATCAGTTGTAGCCTGGTACTGTCTAGTTCTTCTGCCCTCAGGCTGATGCAGTCTCTGATTTATGTGGCCCTTCCTATCTCTTGGGCTCGTGATTACCTTGTGTCCTTGGTGTTCTTCATTCTCCTTTGATCCAGGTGGGTTGAGACCAATTGATGCATCTTAGAAGGCTGCTTGCTACCGTTTAAGACTCCAGAAGCCACTCTCCAAAGTGGAATGCAGAATGTTTTCTTAATAGATTTTATTATGCCAATTGACTTAGATGTCCCCTGAAACCATGGTCCCCAAGCCCCCGCCCCTGCTACGCTGGCCTTTGAAGCATTCAGTTTATTCAGGAAACTTCTTTGCTTTTGGTTTAGTCCAGTTGTTCTGACTTCTTCTGTATTGTGTGTTGTCTTTCCTGTCACCCAAAGTAGCTCTTATCTACTATCTAATTAGTGAATACTGCTCTCTCATCCTCCCTCCCTCCCCATTCTCGTAACCATCAAAGAATATTTTCTTCTCTGTTTAAACTATTTCTCGAGTTCTTATAATAGTGGTCTTATACAATATTTGTCCTTTTGCAACTGACTAATTTCACTCAGCATAATGCCTTCCAGGTTGCTCCACATTATGAAATGTTTCTCAGATTCATCACTGTTCTTTATCGATGCGTAGTATTCCACTGTGTGAATATACCATAATTTATTTATCCATTCAACCCTTGATGGGCACCTTGGTTGCTTCCATCTTTTTGGTATTGTAAACAGTGCTACAATAAACATGGGTGTGCATATATCTGTTCGTATAAAGGCTCTTACTTCTGTAGGATATATTCCAAGGAATGGGATTGCTGGACCGTATAGTAGTTCTATTTCTAGCTTTTTAAGGAAGTGCCAAATTGATTTCCAAAGTAGTTGTACCATTTTACATTCCCACCAGCGGTGTATAAGTGTTCCAATCTCTCTGCAGCCTCTCCAACATTTATTATTTTGTGTTTTTTGGATTAATGCCAGCCTTGTTGGAGTGAGGTGATATCTCATTGTAGTTTTGATTTCCATTTCTGTAATGGGTAATGATCGTGAGCATTTCCTCATGTATCTGTTAGCTACCTGAATGTCTTCTTTAGTGAAGTGCCTGTTCATATCTTTTGCCCATTTTTTAATTGGGTTGTTTGTCTTTTTGTGGTTGAGTTTTTGCAGTATCATGTAGATTTTAGAGACCAGGTGCTGATTGGAAATGTCATAGCTAAAAACTTTTTCCCAGTCTGTAGGTAATCTTTTTGCTCTTTTGGTGAAGTCTTTGGATGAGCATAAGTGTTTGATTTTTAGGAGCTCCCAGTTATCTAGTTTTTCTTCTGCATTGTTAGTAATGTTTTATATACTGTTTATGCCATGTATTAGGGCTCCTAACGTTGCCCCTATTTTTCCTTCCATGATCTTTATCATTTTAGATTTTATGTTTAGGTCTTTGGTCCATTTTGAGTTAGTTTTTTTACATGGAGTGAGGTATGGGTCTTGTTTCATTTTTTTGCAGATGGATATCCAGTTATGCCAGCACCATTTGTTAAAAAGACTGTCTTTTCCCCCGTTTAACTGTTTTGTGGCCTTTGTCAAATATAGACTGCTCATCTGTGGATGCATTTATGTCTAGATTCTCAATTCTGTTCCATTGGTCTATGTATCTGTTGTGGTACCAGTTCCAGGCTGTTTTGACTACTGTGGTGGTATAGTAGGTTCTAAAATCAGGTAAAGTAAGGCCTCCCACTTTGTTCTTCTTTTTCATTAATGCTTTACTTATCTGGGGCCTCTTTCCCTTCCATATGAAGTTGGTGATTTGTTTCTCCATCTCATTAAAAAATGTCATTGGAATTTGGATTAGAATTGCATTAAATCTATAGATTGCTTTTGGTAGAATAGACATTTTTATAATGTTAAGTCTTCCTATCCATGAGCAAGGTGTGTTTTTCCACTTATGTAGGTGTCTTTTGTTTTTTTGCAGAAGTGTTTTGTAGTTTTCTTTGTATAAGAAAACATCTCTGGTAAGATTTATCCCTAAGTGTTTTATCTTCTTGGGGGGTACTGTAAATGGTATTGACTTGGTGATTTCTTCTTCGATGTTCTTTTCGTTGGTGTAGAGGAATCCAACTGATTTCTGTATGCTTATCTTGTATCCTGATACTCTGTTGAACTCTTCTATTAGTTTCAGTAGTTTCTTGAGGATTCCTTAGTGTTTTCTGTGTACGAGATCATGTCATCTGCAAATAGAGATACTTTTACTTCTTCCTTGCCAATCTAGATGCCCTTTATTTCTTTATCTAGCCTAATTGCTCTGGCTAGGACCTCCAGCACAATGTTGAACAAGAGAGGTGATAAAGGGCATCCTTGTCTGGTTCTCGATCTCAAGGGGAATGCTTTCAGGCTCTCTCCATTTAGGATAATGTTGGTTATTGGCTTTGTATAAATGCCCTTTATCATGTTGAGGAATTTTCCTTTTATTCCTATTTGGCTGAGCGTTATTATCATGAACGGGTGTTGAACTTTGTCAAATGCCTTTTCTGCATCAACTGATAAAATCATGTGATTCTTGTCTTTTGTTTTATTTATATGATGGATTACATTAATTGTTTTTCTAATATTGAACCATCCCTGCATACCTGGTATGAATCCCACTTAAAAAAAAAAAAATTTTTTTTTTTTTTTTTTAGTCATGGTGAATTATTTTTTTGATATATGTTGTTGAATTCTCTTGGCTAGAATTTCTTTGAGGGTTTTTGCATCTAAATTCATGAGGGATATAGGTAAGTAATTTTCTTTTCTTGTGGTGTCTGTACCTGGTTTTGGTATCAGGGATATGATGGTTTCATAGAATGAGTTTGGGAGTATTCCGTCCATTTCTATGTTCTGAAATACCTTTAGTAGTAGTGGTGTTAACTCTTCTCTGAAAGTTTGGTAGAGCTCTGCAGTGAAGCCATCTGGGCCAGCGTTTTTTTTTTTTTTTTTGCTGGGAGTTTTTTGATTACCTTTTCAATCTCTTCTTTTGCTATAGGTCTATTTAGTTGTTCTACCTCTGTGTTAGTTTTGGTGGGTAGTGTTTCTAGGAATTCATCCATTTCTTCTAGGTTTTCAAATTTGTTAGAGTACAATTTTTCATAGTAATCTGGTATGATTCTTTTAATTTCAGTTGGGTCTTTTGTAATATCTCCCATCTCATTTCTTATTCAGGTTATTTGCTTCCTCTTTTGTTTTTCTTTTGTCAGTTTGGCCAAAGGTTTATCAGTGTTGCTGATTTTTTTCAAAGAACCAGCTTTTGGTCTTGTTAATTCTTTCAATTGTTTTTCTGTTTTCTATTTCATTTACTTCTGCTCTAATTTTATTATTTGTTTTCTTCTGGTGCCTGAGGGTTTCTTTTGTTGCTCTCTTTCTATTTGTTCAAGCTGTAGGGATACTTATTTGATTTTGGCCCTTTCTTCTTTTTCTATGTGTACCTTTATTGATATAAACTGACCTCTGAGAACCGCTTTGGCTGTGTCCCAAAGGTTCTGTAGGAAGTGTTTTCATTCTCTTTGGATTGTATGAATTTCTTTATTCCATCCTTAGTGTTTCTATAATCCAGTCTTTCTCCAGCAGGATATTGTTCAGTTTCCAATTGTTTGATTTCTTTTCCCTGCTTTTTCTGTTATTGATTTCTACTTTTATGGCCTTATGGTCAGAGGAGATGCTTTGTAATATTTCAATGTTTTGGATTCTGCTAAGCCTTGCTTTATGACCTAATATGTGGTCTATTCTAGAAAATGTTCCAAGTGCGCTAGAAAAGAAAGTATACTTGGTTGCTGTAGAGTGGAGTGTTTTGTATGTCTATGAGGTCAAGTTGTTTGATTGTGACATTTAGATCTTCCGTGTCTTTATTGAGCTTTTTCCTGCATGTCCTGTCCTTCACCAAAAGTGGTGTGTTGAAGTCTCCTACTTTTATTGTGGAGCTGTCTATTTCACCTTTCAAAGCTGGTAGAGTTTGTTTTATGTATCTTGCAGCCCTGTCATTGGGTGCATAAATATTTAATATGGTTATGTCTTCTTGGTATATTGTCCCTTTAATCATTATATAGTGTCCTTCCTTATCCTTTATGATGGATTTAGCTTTAAAGTCTCTTTTGTCAGAAATTAATATTGCCACTCATGCTCTTTTTTGATTGTTGTTTGCTTGATATATTTTTTCCCAGCATTTGAGTTTTAGTTTGCTTGTGTCTCTAAGTCTAAGATGTGTCTCTTGCAGGCAGCATATAGACAGATCATGTTTTTTAATTCATTCTGCCACTCTCTGTCTCTTATTTGATGCATTTAGTCCATTTATGTTCAGTGTAATTATGGATAGGTATGAGTTTAGTGCTATCATTTTGATGTCTTTTTTTGTCTGTTGTTGACAGTTTCTTTTTCCCACTTAATTTTATGTTCTGAGATTATCTTTACATATTGTCCTTTCCTCACATTTATTGTTGTTGATTTTGTTTCTGCTGAGTCTCTATTTTTTTCTTGTATTTTATTTTGATGTGTAGGAGACTTTGCCTCCTTTGTGGTTACCTTATTATTTACCCCTATTTTTCTAAATTTAAACCTAATTTTTATTTCTTTGTATCACCTTATCTTCCTCTCCGTGTGGAAGATATACGACTACATTTCTTAAAAAAAATTTCTTAGTCCCTCTTTATTGTTTTAATGTTGTCTTCTTTTATATAATAACATTGCTGTTACCCTGTTTTGAGCTTTTTTTTTTTTTAATCTTGCCTTTTCAAGATTTATTTCCCTGTCTGGGTTGACTTCTGATTGCTCAGCCCAGTGTTCTTGTCTTGGTTTGATACCTGACATTATTGATTTTCTAACCAACACACTCCCTTTAGTATTTCTTGTAGTTTTGGTTTTGTTTTTACAAATTCCCTAAACTTCTGTTTATCTGGAAATGTCCTAATTTCACCTTCATATTTGAGAAATAGTTTTGCTGGAATTATGATTCTTGACTGGCAATTTTTTTTTCTTCAATTTTTTGCATAAGTCATGCCATTGCCTTCTTGCCTGCATGGTTTCTGCTTATTCTTAGTGGCTCTCCTTTGTGGGTTACTTTTCATATATCCTAGCTGTTCTTAAAATTCTGTCTTTATCTTTGCTTTTGGCAAGTTTGATTATAATATGTCTTGGTGACTTTCTTTTAAGATCTACCTTATGTGGAGTTCGATGAGCATCTTGGATAGATATCTTCTCATCTTTATGATATCGGGGAAGTTTTCTGCTAACAAATCTTCAACAATTATCTCTGTATTTTCTGTTATCCCTCCCTGTTCTGGTACTCCAATCACTCGTAGGTTATTTCTCTTGAAAGAGTCCCACAAGATCCTTAAGATTTCTTCATTTTTTTAAATTCTTTTATCTGATTTTGTTCAAATACATTAGTGCCAAGTGCTTTATCTTCAAGTTCAGAAATTCTGCATTCCACTTGCTCAAATTTGCTTCTCTTTCTATTGAGTTGTCTACTTCAGTAATTTTATTGTTAATCTTCTGAATTTCTGATTGATGTCTGCCTATGGATTTTTCTAGTTTATTAAATTTTTCATTATGTTCCTGAATAATCTCTTAATGTCTTCAATTACTTTATCTGTGTGTTCCTTGACTTGTTCTGTGTATTGCCTGATTTCCTTCCTGATTTCTTGAAGGGTTCTGTATATTCATCTTTTGTATTCTGCCTCTGGTAATTCCAAGAATGCATTTTCATCTAGAAGATCCCTTGATTCTTTGTTTTGAGAGCTTGTTGAGGCAATCATGGTCTGTTTCTTTATGTGACTTGATCTTGACTGTTGTCTCTGAGCCATCTAGTAGTTATTGTATTAGTTTATTATATGTTTGCTTACTGTTTCATAGCCTCGTGCTTTGTTTTGTTATGATATGCCCAATAGTTTGCTTGAGTGAGCTAGCTTGATTATTTCCACCTTTGGAACTCTGACGTCCTATCCCCAGATGGCTAAAGGTGTTATCAGATATATCAGTCTAGGAGTCCATTCACTTTTCTTGTATGAATTCAGCTTAGGTGTCCAGGTAGCTGCTCAGCAAGTGTGTGGTACTGGCTCTGTCTTACAGTCTTACAGGGGCAGGGGTGATTGGTGTAGGTACCGGTATCTGGTTACAGCAGGGGGTCACACTCTGAATAAGGCAGGGGGCTGAGAATCATTCCCCGTGTGTCTCTGAGGAAAACACGTCCCTGTTCCCTAGAGTGTACAGGTGGGTGGGTTCTGCAGATGGACCATGGACATCCAATATTTTTGGTTGTAAGGACTGGGAGGTACCAGTTATCCTTGGACCCCTGGTGCGGGTGGCTGGGTGACCTGAGTGGAGCTACCAGTCCTTAGGCCCCTGTTGTGGTTAGGTGAGGACACTGTTTAATAGTCAAAACAATGTTGAACATCAAACGCCCACCTTTCCACCGCACAGCTGAAATGGTTGGAGTTTGCCAACAAGGGCCTATTCTCTTGAAATAGGCCCACACAGGTCCATGCAGAGGGGAAAGGTACTCAAAGTCCATGGACTCTTTATGCCTGGTCAGGTGTTGCTTCTGTCCTGAGCTCCCCTGGTTAGTGGAGCTGGAAAATTACCTTTCCCCCCAATTGCAAATTTGTTCCTTCTCCAACGCAGGGAGGATGGCTCTAGGCACTCAATAGGACCTATCTCAGGCCCAGGGAAGTCAGCCCCTAAAGCCGGCTTGGGGTCAGGGGCAGGGGGTGTGGTAAAAATATATGTAAGTACTTAGCTTTTGCTGAGAGCACCATTCTTCTCTGGTTCCGGAGGTGTGAGTAGGCTGTGTGGAAACTGTGGCCAACCATTAGTACCAGCCCACTGCCACCACTCTCGGAATGATGCTGAGGGCTTCCCGTGGTTCAGGTCCAGTAACTCCTCTCTGCTTCTGAACCGTCTGTTCCTCCCCCTGCCTCTCAGGTTGTTTTCTAAGCTTTCCTTTGCTATTCAGGCCTCCTAGTATGTCGTAAAAATACTCTTTTCACTTGTTTTTTCGGGTCCTTGTTGTAAAAAGGGCTCACCGGAAGTGTCTGTCTATTCCACCATCTTAGCTCCACTTCCTGACTGAAATTTTTTAATGGTATAATTTTGAGAGACATAGTTTCCCTTACATTCAAAATGTGGTTAATAAAATCTACTACCTTGCAGCGTTGTTGTGAAGATTAGACATGTAACAGGTGCTTCGTAAATGGCAGCAACAAAAATAATACAAATAATAAATAATGTTTTGATTGTTAAAATATCCTCTGCTCTCACCTCTTTCTTTTATATAGTTTCTCTTTTGAGGTCTCTATTTTTTACACCCATAGCTTCAACTCTAGCTTTATTTGACAAATGTTACACAATTTTTAGTGCTAGACACTGTACTGGGTGATGAAGACAGAGTGGAGAAGACTATATCTTTACAAAGCTTATACTCTAAGAGGAAGGCTAGGTCTACTCTGGCAGACACTGCTGGCTGTTCATCAAAAATCCACATCCTTTTTCTTGGACACATGTTAGACTATATCTCCCAGCCTTTCTTGCAATTAGGTGTGGTCATGTGACTCACTAATGACATGTGAGCAGAAGTGATATGTACCTCACTTTTCCAACTTTTCTTCTACTATTCTTACCCATGTTTATCAGTGGGAACTATTTTGGCCTTTTAGTAGGGAACATTCACTGTTGTTACCATGATGTCTTGAGAAGCACAGACTATTTAGTTACTCTTAGCCCATTCACTAAATGCCAGGAAAGCCTTCCAGTTGTTGTGACAACAATGTGACATAATGACAAGTGAGAACACATTTTGGAGAATGCTCAGGACATCCTCTCATTGAGAACTACTATGTCTACACTACACAAAAACACCAAAAAAAAAAAAAAAAAAAACCTTTTATCAAGTGCCTGCACCATTCTGTTATTTCTGTTTTAAACTCATACAACAACTCTCTGAACTAGGTGCTATTTTTCTGATTTTATGGATGAGAGAGCTCTGGCTCAGGGAAGTGAAAAGACTTATCCAAGGGTACATAGCTAGTGAGAGAAAGACAGTGGTTTAAATTGTATGTTTCATCCAAACTGGGCTACTTGCTATTCTCTAATATTGATATACCCTTGTTCTATGCTGGTTTTTCTCATTCTGTTTGTTCTGCTCAAAATATCCCAAATTTCTTTCTGTGAAATCCTTGCCTTTTCTTCAAGAATGAGTTTAGTTGCTATCCTCTTGAGGAATTCTCTCACCATCCTAACTAGGGATCACTTCTGGATCACATTGATGCTTTCTTCTGCTGGTCAACCCTTTCATAGTGTGCCTTGGATTGCCCTTTGTGCACATACAGTCTCTCCTACACTGGTTATCTGCTTTCTAAGGACAGGACCTTATTTCTTGTTTCCAGTAATGCCTAACACATTTTCTTGTATGTGGCTAAATATGATAAATACACATGAAAATATACAAGAAAAGAGGTGCAACGATGTGGTGTGGTGGAAAGAACATGGATGCCAGAGTCATTTTTATACCTGGGCTATATACATGCTTAATGTTGAGTAATGTACACACACACTAATGTAGAGGTTGATTATTTCTTCTGTGATCCCAATTCCAAATTTGTGGCAGAAGGAAACTGATAGGCTCACCTTGGAGGTGCTATCTACACCTGAACTAATCAGCTATGACCAACAGAGTAGGATCACAAGGTGTAACATGTGGCTGGGAGCCCAGAGAAAAATGCAGGGAAGATATCCTACTAGATGCTGACTATAGAGATACATATCCATTGCTAGGATTAAATGGAATATACAGAAAGGGTAAATCCTGGGATTTCAAGAAAGCTGCTTGTGTTCTAGTTCCTATTTTGTTGCACATTTATAGTATTATGTCATGTCAGGCTGCATGAGCATGGGGAAGACATGTCATTCAGATACAGAGGAACCACATCTTATCCTCCCACTGATGTCTAAGTTAATTATCTTCTTGGGGCCTTTGTTAACATATTTATCAAATAGGGAAATTCCCAACTCATGATGTTGTACTGAATGACAAATGAGATCATGTATGTGAAAACACTTCATCAAATTTGAGCACATATTAATTTTATCTTTTGGAAATAATATATTAGCTTATTTCACAGATTTTCTAATTTTTATAATTCAGAAAATACATACACTTATTGAGTCTATGGAGTATTTTGAACTCATAATTTGATATGAATCTAAATGTACAGATTGATTTTAACACACACACACACACAATATTTTCTTAGAGAACTACAAAGTTATCCAACAACATCCTCATCAAACCAGATGACTGATTATTTTACTGAAGGGATGGTTAGTAATATAAAGGAACAGCATTCAACAATATCTTTAAAACCTCAGAATTCTTTAACTTAATTTGAAAATGTTGATTGGTCATGATGTGCAAAGAATTGTGTCTTTTCTTAAGAGGAAAGAAGCATGCTCACACATCCATTTTCTCTTGGATAGAACTAAGGGGCCAAAAGAGCTGGGTCTGCAGAGGTTTCCAGTCTCAGGCCTACTCTGTGCCCTGAGCCAGCCATCGCCCCAACCTACCTGTATCCCAGCAGTGGGAGGCATGACCTTCACTGCAGAGGAGAAATTCTGTCTTGTTACACAGAAGTGAAGATGACATACTTTTAGTAATGTGTCGTGTGGTTTAAAATGAAAATAACTACTTCATCTTGTTTATAATTCACAAAACTGTGCTATACAAACTATTATTCTTTATTATTATCCATCTCCTTACTTTCTCTTTGGAACTGTGGTCATACAAGGCTTGGGACAGCTTGGTTACATAAAGAAAATAACAAATTTGATGAAGAAACTCAGAAATGGGAAACTGACAAATAGAATAAACAAGTTTATCATATTTTCAAAGGGAGAACATGAGGGGTTTGCCAAGAGGACTGTAGGATTTGCTAACTTCAGGCTGTTTGAGTGTATGAAATAGCTTCTAGGAATTTTGATCATTTCCTCATATAACACTGCTAAGTTAAAGAGGCATCAGACAAGTAAACAAAACATTTACAAACAACTGAGAACACAGTTATGAGCCTTTGGCTTACTCACTGTCTTCATGATTGCTCCTTACCTCCATTTGTTCTTTATTTCCTAACAGAAGACTGTTGTGTCTATTATATAAATCAGGCAGATTTCCTCTAAAAGGTTATGTTCTCTTATATTTTCATTGATTTAATGGACACGGCTTTATTTCAAAGCTGCCAAAACTAAGCACAAATAACAAAATGTAAAAGATATTAATCCCATTACCCCCCATTTCTTAGACTTATTTGGCTGAATAATTCCCCATGGGTAAAAACTTACTTTGATTCTAACTAAATCTGATGTAGTAAGTATCGCATCATAGTTCTTTGGGAGCACTGAAAGGCTGACAGAACATAGTACTGTTGCTGTTAGTTGCTTTCTGTTCAGCTCCAACAATATATAGTAAACCAAAACCAAACCCCTGGCCATCTAAAACTATGGGGTTTAATTGGCTCTTTCTGGAGTTCCTTAAAGTACTTCTAGTACATCTCCTTTCTAACATTAATGTCAACAGCTGTAATTGAATCATGGCATGCCTCATTAGTGAGACTTGTCTGATAAGTGTGAAATGAAAAATATGGAAAACAAAAATGTAATGCACTGGTGTTAATACCAAACCAAAAAACCATTGCTGTTGAGTTGTTTTCAACTCATAGTGACCCTATAGGGCAGAGTAGAACTGCCCCATAGGGTTTCCAAAGCTGTAGTCTTTACGAAAGCATACTGCCACGTCTTTCTCTCAAGCAGCGACTGATGGGTTCAAACCAACGACTTTTCAAGTAGCAGGTGAGCGCTTTAGCCAGTCTGCCACCAAGGCTTTTAATGTGAATATAAAGGAGACTATTTTGCCTACTTCACAGCTTCAATCAGTTTCACTTTGAAAGAACAGAATATTCTTTTTGCAGAAAGCTTGTTTGGCTTATCCCACCTCTGCCTTGGATGTATAATATGATCCTTTTCTCAAAGGATTTCACATTCGTTATTCATATTATCAGTATGCCTTTTCATAAGCCAGGGAGAAGCAAGTTTTCTATGCACATGATACAAATGAGTAAGTTGAGGCCTATGGTTACACACAGCACATCTTAATTTTGAACAACAAAAAAATTTTTTTTTAATTATCCTTTTTTGGAAGTGGGCACTCTGTCCAGGATTTGCTATGAGCAATGAAAGGGAGTAGGGAAAGTGATGTTCATAAGCCTATGACATTTTCCCGGTGTGTTTCATTTCCTCATCTCTGAAAAGGCAAATTTATATCATCTCCTCTGTCACCGAATTTTCAACTCCACCTTCCCGTTCTTCGCTATCAGCTGGTGACCTCACTTACTATTCCAATGAAAAAAAAAAAAATAGAAGCATTCAGAAGAGAATGACCTCATCTTCCCATCACCGAATTGACCAACCTTTACACATGCACGTACGTCAACTTTCCTCTGTTACACTGATAAACTCTGTGCTCCTAGAAGGCCACTGATTCCATCCTTTCTTCCCTTCTGCAAATATCATTCCCCTCTCCTGCATCACCATGTTATCTCTCCGAACTAGATTATTCCCATCAGGCTTCAAGTACAATAGCTCCTGTCTTAAATAAAAACAAGCAAACCCTTCCTTGGTCCCACACCCACCTGGAGCCCATTTCTTTGCTCTTCCTTGTAAAATTCCTAGGACTAGTTGTGTATACTCATGATATCTTTAGTATTTTGAACTCACTTAAGTCAGGTTTTCATCCCCACTGCTCCACAGAAGGAGTCCCTGAGTGGTACAGTTAATGTTAAGCTACTAATTGAAAGGTTAGAGGTTTGAGTTCACCCAGGAGTGCTTTGGAAGAAAGGTCTGGAGATCTACTTCTGAAAAATTAGCCACTGAAAATCCTGTGGAGCACAGTTTTACTCTGACACACAGGTTGTCATGAGCCAGAATTGAGCAACTGATTTTGACTCCACAGGAACTGCTCTTGTCCGCAGACCCATTGGCTACCTACTTGCCAAGCCAGTGGTCGCTTCTCTATTTCCACTTTGCTTGTGTTCTCAGCAGTATTTGGCACTGCTAGTGGTTCTCTCCTTCTTGATACACTTGATCCTTTTGGCATGCCAGGCATCACTCTGTTACTTTTTTTCTTTCTTTTTTTACTGACTGTTTCTTGCCCTCTGCTGGCTCCTCTTTCCCAAACTGACCTATAAATTTTGGCACACCTCGGGTCTCAGGATTCAAAATTCTTTTTCCTTCTACTTATACACTTTTCCTAGCTGACCTTATTCTGTGTAATAGTTTTAAACATTATCAGGATACTCAAGCTTATATTCTTCAGTTACAACTTCCCCCCTGAGATTCAGACTTGTATATGTAACTGGTTATCCTACATCTCCAGTTGGATGTCCAATAGGCATCTCACAAGTAACATGTCCAAAATAGGACTCTTGATATTCCCACCCAAAACAGATCCTACCCTAAGCTTCTCCAATGGATTAAATTACATTATATTTTGTTCAGGTGTTCAAACTAGGAATTATAATTGATTTCTCTGTCCCTCATCTACCACACCTAATCCCTAAGCAAGTTATTTTGGATCTGTCTTCCTAATATATTTTAAAGCTGATCACTTCTTATTGTTGTCCCTGCTCCCACCCTTGCTGGAACAAGCTACCATTATGCCATGCCTGAACTACTATCATAGCCTCTTAACTGGGCTTCCTATCTCCTCTGTACTACCCCTATAATCAACATCCCATTGCATTGCTAATAAACTTCATTACTCTACTTTATCTGGCCATTGCATAACTCTTCTACCACTTTCCTCATGACACCTCCCACCTGAGGTATACTTGCCTTCTCGATGTTCTTCAAGCAAGCTGTACTCCTTCCTGCCTCAGGGCCTTTACACATGTATTCCTTCAGTGTGGAATGCTCTTCAGTCTGGAATGCTCGCTGAATAGCCCACCCCTACACATAATTCAGGTCTGTGCTCACCTTTTCAAAAAGAGCTTCCCTGAGTGCACTATCCCAAGTATCATCATCCTCCGCCCTGTTACTCTTTTTCTTCACACCTATTTTATTCTCTTCATAGCCCTTATTACTATCCAAATTTATGTTATTGATTTAATGTCGTCTGTTTACTTTTTTCTCTTTCATTAAAATGTGTATTTATTTTTATATCTACAGCAATCAGCGATTTAAAAAAAGGAGCTGCGATATTTAAAAGCAGTAACTTTCAAACTTTAAAATACAATCTCACACCCATTTTTTAAAATAAAATTTTAAAAAATAGAGGAATTGAATCATAACTGAGATATAGAAACCATATACAGTGGAACCTGTGGAAGCGGGAACTCTAAGGGACGGCATTGTTTTTCCGGGTCTCACAAGTTTTCTGCCTTTGACAGGATGCAGTCTTACCACGGTTCTATCTCTTATTTTAGTGGAGAATATTTGAATTTTCCTTCTTTGACAGGTTTCTGCCTTACACAGATTCTGGCTTTCACAGGTTTTATTGTAAAAGAATTACTGTCAAACACCCATGAGGCTGGGCCAACCTCCCATTCCATAAGAAATACTGATGTAGTCTCCTAGTTTAAAAACATTTTGTCATAAACTAGTGTGTTGTCCAATGGGATGATCATCAAAATCATCTGTGGGACTCTTTAAAAATAAATATTTCTGGGCCACACTGCAGAGATCTATGTTGTTTTATTAATTTATTTCTTCACATATTTATCTGAGCACCTACTATGTTCTAGGTCTTGCAGTAAGTGTTATGGACACATTGGAGGAGACAACAGTCAGCATCTCTGTCCTCATGGACCTCATAGTTAACTGGAGTTGATGGACATTAAATAAGTAATAAAAATCTAATTGAAAATCATGGAGAAGATGATGGAGGAAATAAACTAAAGTGAAAGAATAACTGGGAAAGGTTCAGCCTGATCAGGAACAGCCTCTCAGAAAGGAGGATATTTAAAGCCTGGAATATGTATTTCCAAGAACTTCCTCAAGCAGTTCTGATTACTGAACAGGTTTGGATTTAACTAAAAGTTTAACTAACTATTCCCCATCCTCACCCTTCTAGAAAAATCTGGCAAATTCACCTTCTGTACTTTGTATTATGAAAGCAATATAAAATCTTAGAATAAAATGAAAATAATGAGTAAGCTTTTCTATACTACAAACCTTCCCTCAAGATTTTTCCATCTCACCTCTTGGTTGAAAATCTGAAAATCTATTAATCTTCCAAATACAATTACGGCATATTTCACAGGCACCAAGAAAGTACATTACGGGCCAAAAAAGGTTGTAGTGTGTGGCAGAAACGTGACCTAAAACCACATGTCTTAATTCCCAGTCTGTGACAAACCACAGATGTCATCACATGTCCCCAACACTTAATATAAAAAGTGAAGTATCCTTGTTTCTTTCATAGAATTACTTGACTCTGTCGTAGTATAATTAATGATGGCTGTGGCAAATCGGTCAGTTTGGGGGTAGTGATCTATTTTAATACAAAAAAGCTGTGGGAGACGGTAGAGTTTCTCAAAATGTCTAACAAAACCTCAAATGCATGTCTCAATTTATTCCTTCTGTTTTATGACTTTTCTCATCATATCTCAAAAACTGTAAGGGAACATGAAGTAATTGGCTCTGAAAGCCTTCACTTATGAAACCAGTTGTAATGCCATGTTTGTCAGAGTAGAGCTGTGCAACATACAGTTTTCAATGGATGGTTTTTTGGAAGTAGATTGCCAGGACTTTCTTTCAAGGCACCTCTGGGTGGACTTGAATCTCTAGCCTTTAGGTTAGGAGTCAATCAGGGTAACCGTTGGCATCCCTCAGGGTCTCCTTACTCATGAAAGCTAGGAATGATTAGGGAAAAATTGTAGACCTTTTCCTTTAAAACTGGTTGAAGTAGAATAATATCAACCTGGATAAGGTTATTATGGAGAATTCAGTAGAGGACAAGAAATCAACATCGTTTGAGTTTCAGGCTAGTCACTGTGAATGGACCAGAAACAGGGCACACATCCCTTTTGGTGTCCCATACTACAAGGTGGGGGGAAACGTGGTGATCAATCCTCTCTCTTGTTCACTAGCCTCTTTTTATTTATTTTATTTTACTTTTTTAGCTAAAACTATACTTGGAATCCAATTTTTAAATTCTGATTTCAATCTTTATAGTATTTGATAAGTTAAAAAAATAAGATACTAGGGGTTTACCAGTGCTCTCCCTCTTTGGTAACCCTGTACTCCATTTTTTCCCTCACTCTGTGAATGTGTTAAAGTCTTTGCTGAGAGTCCCAGACCTCTGACAGCCTCATTTCAGAGCTACCTGTTGTCCCTATAAAACCCAAATAGGAACAGTAATTTAAATGCTAGGCTCAACTTTCTGCATTTGTTTCTTCTTTTGGATCTTGGAGAGAGAATTAGTAAAATGAAAGAAGGATCTGAAGAAATTACCCAGAACACACTCAAGAAAAAAAATACTTGTAGAAAATACAAATGTTGATTTAGATTCTTGGAACATAGAAGGGAAAGATCTAACAGATATCTCATTAGAGTTCCAGAAATAGAGAGAATGGCAGAAAGGCAATATTCAAGCAGAACAAGACTAAGAAATTTCCAAATTAGTGACAGACATGGAACATCAGGTCATCCTCCCAAAAGGATACATTAAATAAATAAATAAATAAACATCTAAATACATTGTGTTAGAGCAAAGGAGTAATGAGGAAAAAAAAAAGAAAAAACAAACCTCAATAAGACCAAAAGAAAGTGAAAAGAATAGAGAACTCTTGCAAAATCAGGAGATGTAGCACACACACACACAAAAATCATATCTATTAGTACTAGCAATTATTATAAATTCAGTAGAAATGACAATTAAAAGTCACATATTGCCAAATTGGATAAAAAGAAACATCTAAAATATGAGTAAGCAGAAAGGTCAAAAGTAAAAGAAGGGAAACGATATATTAGACCAAAGATAGATAGAGTATATACAACATAGAGAGGAGAGACAGAGAATATACACACACACACATATTCAAAAAAGTTATAAGGCATGAAGAATATTGCTACATGATAATAAAAATTTAATTTATCAAATATAATGAGTCAGCTTTTTTAACACAGCATCAAAATGTGTAAGACAACAATGGACAACTCTGTAATAACAGTAGAAGAGTTTATAAACTTCTCACCGTAATTGATGAACCAAGCAACAAAAACTTATAAGTACATGAAAAACTTGGATAACATCATTAATAAGCTTGACATAAAAGATAAATAAACCCAAATGAGAGAAAGCATGTTATTCTCAATCACACATGAAGCAATTGTCAAAACTAACTTCTTCCTGAACCATAATTTCATAGAATTTTTAGTATTCTGACCATTTTCCAATAACTCAGAAACCAATAGTACACAGAGATGTAGAAAAATCCACACCTATAAAAATTAATCTAAAAAATCTTTCTAAATAACTCATAGATAAAGGTGAATAACAACAAATACATTGCATGTCCATACTTGTGAGGTACAACTGAAGCATACTTAATGGTGAATTTATAGTTCTAAATGCTTGTAAGAGAAAAGAAGAAAGCTGAAAATAAATGAGCTAAGCAAGTTAAGAAATAAGAACAACAAAATAAACACAAAGAAAGTAGAAGGAAGGAAACTATAAAGATAAGAGTGAAAATTAATCAAATGGAAAACAAATATACAGTAGAGAGAATCAACTAAGGCAAAAGTTCATTTTTGAAAAAACTAATAAATGAGACATTTTTAGACTCTAAGATGAAACAGCACAAATAAACAATATTAGAAGTAAAAGAAGACAACTATAGATACTTCAGATATTAAAATGTTTAGAGAAAACTATGAAATAAACTTTTTACAAAACATAAAAAAACTTAGGTAAAAAGGATTTTTTTTTTACCAAAATACAACATGATAAGTGAACCAAGAAGAAACAAAACACATTTTCTGTTATCCATTAAATGCATTTGCTTAAAATTAGACTTTTAGTCATAAAAAGCCAGGTCCAGATTGTTTTACAAGTAATTTAGAGCCAAGGAACATGTAAGTTCATTTTTAAACCATTTTTTCCCCCTGTAGGATAAAAAAGAGGAATCTAATATATTCTTTTGACCCAATCAGATAAAGAAAATATTAGAAATAAAAATTATGGGCTAACCTTACTTATGATCATGGATGTAAAGTATTAAACAAAATATCAAATGAAGTAAATATTAGGTAGAATTTGAACTGCGTTTGCTCCAGAATACAGGATGAATTAACATTAAAGCATCTCTAAGTTTAATTCTTCACATTAGGAGATGAAAGTAGAAGAGCAATGACAAAAGACTGAAGTATTAAACACTTCATGACAAAATACAAAACACCTCCCAATACTCTGGGACTAGAGCGTGTTTGGTCCCCGGAGGGATCAGTCCCTGGAGAGGGGCATCAGGCTTGGTAAGGTAGAGGGTCAGCAAAAAAGAGGAAGACCCTCAATGAGATGGATTGACATAGCGTCTGCAACAATGGGCTCAAACATGGGAACATTCGTGAGGATGGCACAGGTCCGAGCAGTGTTTTGTTCTGTTGTACATAGGGTTGCTATGAGTCAAAAATAATTCGAGGGCACCTAACAACAAGAGAAGGTATCCTAGTTTGGGCTCTCCTAGCAGGTCGCTATGAGTCAGAATCGACTCAATGGCAATAGGTTTGGGTTTGGGTTTAGCAGCAGACACCAAGACTGAGATTTCACTGAAGTAGCATATTTGGAAGGCGATCCCAGAAAACACAGATGAATTTCACAGACACAAGGTTGAGCAACACAGCATACATATGTATGGTACCATTCATGCAAACTTTACAAATAGGAGAAACGGTACTATACACTGCTGAGAGACATACGGCATAAACGAATGTCAGGGAATGAAGCATGTGAAGTTCAGGACGGTGCTTATACCTGGTGCTGGCCATAAAGGAGATATTGACGAGGAATAAATAGGGGTCTGAATTGTGTTTATATAGTATTCTTTCTTAAGCTGGGTTGTGATATCAGTGTCTCCATATTATTATTCTTTATGCTGTCCTAAATAATGCCTTAAAAAAGGCAAAAAGGAAGAAAAACATGCCAAAGATAGGTGTAAATGTCAAGGAAATGGAAAACAAAATCAATAATAACCAATGTTGTTGTTGCTAGTAGCTGCCATCCAGTTAGGCTGGGCACATGGCTACCTCACGCACAACTGAACCAAAAGCTGCCTGGTTCCTGCCTGGTCCCGGGCCACCCCCACGATCGCTTGCAGATCAGACGGTTGCGATTTGTAGGGCTTTCATTGGCTGATTTTTGGAAGTAATCTCCAGGCCTATGCTTCTAGTTTGCCTTAGTCTGCAAGCTCCATTGAAGCCTGTTCAGCCTCACAGCAACATACACGCCTCCACTGACAGACAGGTGGTTTCACGTGAGGCTCACTGGCTGGAATTGAACAGGGGTCTCCCACATGAAATGGGAATTTTAGAATTCTAATAACATCGGGGTGGGTGAGGATGTGGGGAAAACAGTACTCTTTCGTACTGTGGCAGTCATATGTATTCGTGTCACCACTTCGGAAAGCAATTTGGCAGTTTATGGTAAAATTGAAAATATTCATACCCTATGATCCAGCAATTTTATATCTAGGTTTATCCCCTAGAAAAACATTTATACCTGCGTGCAAGGCAATATGTGGAAAGAAAAACATTGAAGCTCTGTTTGTAATAGGGAAAAACTAGAAACCTGAAATACGTATATTGTTAAATTGTGTTGTATTACATCAAAATTTGTTCACAATTAAAATAAATCACATTTATCTATATATAGCAATATGATACAACTCAAAACAATGTTGAATAACAAAACAATTTGTCAAATGATATTAGGCATGTTATTTGTATGAATCTTGGTCAATCTGTAAACTGAGCAAATAATCCGAGAAACTGGACCAAGCGAAAAACACAGCATCAAGACTGGAGGAAGGCTCACTAACAACCTAGGATATGCAGACGACACAACCTTGATTGCTGAAAGTCAAGAGAACTTGAAGCATTTACTAATGAAAATCAAGGACCACAGCCTTCAGTATGGATTGAACCTTAACATAAAGAAAGCAAAAATACTCACAACTGGACCAATAAATAACATTATGATAAATGGAGAAAAAATTGAAGTGGTAAAATATTTCATTTTATTTGGATCCATAACCGATGCTCATGGAATTTATTGTTGTTGTTGTTATGCACCATCTAGTCAATTCCGACTCATAGCGACCCTATGTACAAGAGAACGAAGCACTGCCCGGTCCTGTGGTGTCATCAGAATTGTTGTTATGTTGAGCCCATTATTGCAGCCACTGTGTCAATCCATGTAAATCGAGGCTCTTTCTCTTTTTCCCTGACCTTCCTTTTTACCAAGCATGATGTCCTTTGCCAGAGACTGATCCCTCCTGATAGCACGTCCAAAATATGTGAGACCTAGTCTTACCATCTTTGTTTCTAAGGAGTATTCTGGCTGTACTTCTTCCGGGACAGATTTGTTCATTCTTTTGGCAGTCCATGGTATATTCAATATTCTTTGCCAATGTCACAACTCAAAGGCGTCAATTCTTCTTGGGTCTTCCTTATTCATTGTCTAGCTTTCACATGTATATGAGGCAATTGAAAACACCATGGCTTGGGTCAGGCACACCTTAGTCTTCAGAGTGACATCTTTGCTTTTCAACAGTTTAAAAAGGTCTTTTGTGGCAAATTTGCCCAATACAATGCACCCTTTGATTTCTTGACTGCTGCTTCCATGGACTCTGGTTGTGGATCCAAATAAAATGAAATCCTTGACAACTTCAATCTTTTCTCTGGTTATCATGATATTGCTTATTGATCCAGTTGTGAAGATTTTTGTTTTCTTTATGTTGAGGTGCAATTCATATTGAAGGCTGTGGTCTCTGATCTTCATCAGTAAGTGCTTGAAGTCCTCTTCACTTTCAGCAAGCAAGGTTGTATCATCTGCATATCACAGGTTGTTAATGAATCTTCCTCCAATCTTAATGCTGCATTCTTCTTCATATAGTTCAGCTTCTTGGATTATTTGCTCAGCATACAGATTGAATAGGTATGGTGAAAGTATACAACCCTGACACGCACCTCTCCTGACTTTATACCAATCAGTATCCCCTTGTTCTGTTGGAATGACTGCCTCTTGATCTATGTATATTGTGCTCATGAGCACAATTAAGTGTTCTGGAATTTCCATTCTTTGCAATGATATCCATAATTTGTTATGATCTACACAGTCAAATGCCTTTGCATAGTTCATAAAACACAGGTAAACATCTTTCTGGTATTCTCTGCTTTCAGCTAAGATTCATCTGACATCAGCAATGATATTCTCGTTCCATGTCCCCTTCTGAATCTGGCTTGAATTTCTTGCAGCTCCCTTGTTGATGTACTGCTGCAGCTGCTTTTGACCAATCTTTATGTGATCTTAATTATATTGTTTGATAATTTCCACATTCAGTTGGATCACCTTTCTTTGGAATGGGCATAGATATGGATGTCTTCCAGTAGGTTGGCCAGGTAATTCTCTTCCAAATTTCTTGTCAAAGAAGAGTGAGCATTTCCAGTGCTGCATCCACTTGTTAAAACACCTCAACTGGTATTCCCTCAATTCCTGGAGCCTTGTTTTTTGTCGATGCTTTCAGTGCAGCTTGAACTTCTCCCTTCAGTACCATCAGTTCCTGAACATGTGCTACCCCCTGAAATGGTAGAATGATGACCAATTCTTTTTTGTTTAATGACTGTGTATTCCCTCCACCTTCTTTTCATACTTCCTACGTCATTTAATATTTTCCCTGTAGAAACCTTCAATATTGTTGCTCGAGGGTTCAATCTTTCTTCAGTTCTTTCAGCTTGAGAAATGTCAAGCATGCTCTTCCCCTTTGGTTTTCCAATTCCAAGTCTTTGCACATGTCATTATAATAATTTACATTTTCTTCTCAGCCGCCCTTTGAAATCTTTTGTTCAGTTTTTTACTTCATCATGTCTTCCATTTACTTGAGCTACTCGACGTTCAAGAGTAAGTTTCAGAGTCTCTTCTGACATCCAGTTAGGTCTTTTCTTTCTCTCCTGTCTTTTTAATGACCTCTTGCTTTCTTCATGTATGATGTCCTTGATGTCATTCCACAACTCATCCGGTCTTTGGTCATTAGTGTTCAAAGCGTCAAATCTATTCTTGAGGTGGTCTTTAAATTCAGGTTAGATATATTCAAGGCCGTACTTTGGCCCTTGCGGACTTGTTCTAATTTTCTTCAGCTTCAACTTGAACTTGCATATGAGCAATTGATGGTCTGTTCCACAGTCAGCCCTGTCCTTCTTCTGACTAATGATGTTGAGCTTTTTCTTTGTCTTTTTCCACAGATATAGTCAATTTGATTTCTGCAAAGATGGGAAGACTTCATTTTTCATGCCTTGGACCTGTTATCAGGAGGGACCAGTCCCTGAAGATGGACATCAGGCTTGGTAAAGTAGAGGGTCAGCAAAAAAAGAGGAAGACCTTCAACGAGATAAGATGACACAGTGACTGTAACAATGGGCTCAAGTGTAACAATGATTGTGAGGTTGGAGCAGGACCAGGCAGTATTTTGTTCTGTTGTACACAGGGTTGCTATGAGTTGGAACTGACTTGACAGCACCTAACAACATTAAAATGATGGAATAAATAACAAGTATAAAAACTATAGAATAGTCTAGGATACACATCGAATACACGACAATGGACACTTTTGGACAGGGGAGACTGAGAGGTGATGAGATGGCAATTTCGATCAAAGGGGTCTTTTTTTCTTTTAACAATAATACATTTATTGGGAAAGATTTAATGGATTGAGGTGAAGTTCCATTTGTCAAATAATGCTTGAATGGCAACCATAGTTTAGCTATGGACATAAGAGCACAACAAATTGGCTATATGGAATTTACAATAAAGAATATTGGCTATTTAATTATTGTTTATGAATTATGTGCTATGCATCCATTATATCAGTAAAGTTTACAATAAATTTATATATGCATTCACTGTTGCTGTTAGGTGCCATTGAGTGGGTTCTGACTCATAGTGACCCTATGTACAACAGAATGAAACACTGCCTGGTCCTCAGCCATTATCACAATTGTTGCTATGTTTGAGCCCATTGTTGCAGCCACTGTGTCAATACACTTCGTTGAGTGTCTTTCTCTTTTTCACTGATCCTCCGATTTACCAAGCATGATGTCCTTTTCCAGGGACTGGTCTCTCCTTATAACATGTCCAATGTACATGAGACGAAGTCTCATCATCCTTGCTTCCAAGGAGCATTCTGTCTGTACTTCTTCCAAGACAGACTTATTTGTTCTTCTGTCAGTCCATGGTATATTTGATATTCTTTGCCAACACCATAATTCAAAGGGATCAATTCTTCTTGGTTTTCCTTACTCATAACCCAGCTTTTGCATGCGTATCAGGCAACTGAAAATATCATGGCTTGGGTCAGGTGTGCCTTAGACCTCAGAGTGACATCTTTGCTTTTTATCACTTTAAAGAGATCTTTTGCAGCAGCTTTCCGCAATGCAACACATTGTTTGATTTCTTTTTCTTTTTTTAAACTCTGCTTTATGTGACAGTTTACAGAGCAAATTAATTTCTCATTAAACAATACACAAATTGCTTCTTAACATTGATTGCCAACCCCATGATGTGTCAACACTCTCCCCTTCTCAACCTCTGGCTCCACATTTCCATTCATTCAATTTTCCTGTCCCTTCCTGCCTTCTCATCTTTGCTTTTGGGCTGGTGTACCCACTTAGTCTCATATACATGGTTGAACTACATGTATTATTGTTTGTTTCATAGGCCTATCTAATCGTTGGTTGAAGGGTGAACTTCAAGGGTGACTTCAGTACTGAGTTAAAAAGGCTTTTGGGGCTATAGTCTCAGGGTTTTTCCAGCCTCTATCAGACCATTAAGTCTGGTCCCTTTTTTGGGAGTTTGAATTTTATTCTATATTTTTCTTTACTCTGTCGGGGACCCTCTATTGCGATCCCTGTCAGAGCAGTTGGTGGTAGTAGCTGGGCACCATCTAGTTATTCCGGATTCAGTCTGGTGGAGACTGTGGTAGTTGTGGTTCATTAGTCCTTTGGATGAATCTTTCCCTTATATTTTGGTTTTCTTCATTCTCCTTTACTCCAAACGGGGTTGAACTAGTAGATGTATTTTAGATGGCTGTTCATAAGCTTTTAAGACTCCAGACGCTACTTACCAGAGTAGGATGTAAAACATTTTCTTTTTAAACTATGTTATGCCAATTGAGCTAGATGTCCCCAGAGACCTTGGTTCCCTGATGTCAGCCCAGTAACTTGGTCCCTCAGGGAGTTTGGATGTGTCAGTGAAAACCCTCATAACTGGGCCAATAAGCAAAATTATGATAGAAGGAGAAAATATTGAAGTTGTCAAGGATTTCACTTTCCTTGTGTTCACAATCAACACCCATGGAAGCAGCATTCGAAAAATCAGATGACATATTGCAGTGGGCAAATCTGCTTCAAGAGATCTCTTTAAAGCATTAAAAAGCAAAGATGTCACTTTAGGGGCTAAGATGTGCCTGACCCAAGCCACGGTGTTTTCAATTACCCTATACACAGGTGAAAGTTGGACAATTATTAAGGAAGAGCCACGAAGAATTGATGCCTTTGAGTTATGGTGTTGGCAAAGAATACTGAGTATACCATGGACTGACGGAAGAACAAATAAGTCTGTCTTGGAAGAAGTATATTGGCAAAGAATACTGAGTATACCATGGACTGACGGAAGAACAAATAAGTCTGTCTTGGAAGAAGTATAGTCAGAATGCTCCTTGGAAGCAAGGATGACGAGACTTTATCTCATTTACATTGGGCATGTTATAAGCATGGACCAGTCCCTGGAGAAGGACATCATGTTTGGTAAAGTGGAGGGTCAGTGAAAAAGAGGAAGGCACTCAACGAGATGGATTGACACAGATGGATTGACACAGCCCATTGCAACAATGGGCTCAAACATAGCAACGATTGAGAGGATGGCCCAGGACCAGGCAGTGTTTCATTCTGTTGTACATAGGGTCGCTATGAGTTGGAACCAACTCGATGGCACCCAGCAACAACAACAACATGAAGCTTCTACGACTTCGCCTTGGTCAAGTTGTGCTGATTTCCCAAGTATTGTGTACTATCTTACCATTCACCAAAGTTACTGCTTGTGTGTTGTCTAATTGGAGCCCTGGTGGCACAGTGGCTAAGAGCTTGTCTGCTAATCAGAAAGGTTGGCAGTTGAAATCTACCAGCTGCTCCTTGGAAACCCTATGGGGGAGTTCTACTCTGTCCTATAGGATTACTATGAATCAGAATACACCCAACAACAAAGGGTTTTGATTGTCTAGTTAGCATTTCTTCCTTCCCATCCCTCCCTTCCTTAGTAAATTAAAGATTGTTTTTTCTTCTGTGTAAACTTTTCACAAGTTTCTATAATAGTGGTGTCATACAGCTGTCCTTCTGTGATTGACTTATTTCACTCAGCTTAATGTCCTCCAGATTCATCCATGTTGTGAGATATTTCCCAGATTCATCATTGTTCTTTATCATTGCTTAGCATTCCATTGTGTGTATGCACTACAGTTTGTTCATCCATCTGTCGAGGGGCACTTAGCTTCCATCTTTTTCCTGTTGTGAATAATGCTGCAATGCATATGGGTGTGCATATGTCTATTTGTGTGACGGCTCCTATTTCTCTAGTATACATTCCTAGAAGTGGGATTGCTGGATCGTAGGGTTTTTCTATTTGTAGCCTTTTAAGGAAGTCCCTTATTGTTTTCCAAAATGGATGTACCATTTCCACCAGCAATGCATAAGAGTTCCAATCTCTCCACAGCCTCTCCAACATTCCTTATTTTCTGTTTTTTTGATTTATGCCAGTAATTTTGGGATAAGTTGGTATCTCATTATTTATTTATTTATTTTTCATTATAGTTTTGATTTGCATTTCTCTAATGGCTAGTGATTGGAAGAACTTCCTCATTTGTCTGTTAGCCACCTGAACATCTTCTTTGGTGAAATGTTTGACCATATCCTTTGCCCATTAGATGGATTTACATCTGGGTTCTCAATTCTGTTCCATTGGTCAATGTGTCTGTAGTTGTAGCAATACCAGGCTGTTTTGACTACCATAGCTGTATAGTAGGTTCTGAGGTTAGATAGTGTGAAGCCTCCTACTTTGTTCTTCTTCTTTAATAACGCTTTGCTTATCTGGGGACTCTTTCCTTTCCACATAAATTTAATGATTAGCCTTTACATCTCCTTAAAGAATGCTCTTGGTGCTTGGATCGGAATTGCATCGTATTTGTAGATTGCTTTGGGTAGAATTGATATTTTCACAATTTTAATCACAACTATCCATGAGCATGGTATGTTTTTCCATTTATGTAGGTCTCCTTTGGTTTCTTGCAGTAGTGTTTTGTAGTTTTCTTCGTATAGGTCATTTAAGTCCCTGGTAAGAGTTATTTCTAAGTATTTTATTTTTTTAGGGGCTTTTATATATGATATTGATGTCCTGATTTCCTTTTTGTAGCTCTCTTTATTGGTGTATAGGAATCCAACTGATTTTTGTATGTTGATCTTGCATCCTGCTACTTTGCTGAATCTATTTGTTGTAGTAGTTTTCTTGTGGAGTCTTTAGGGTTGTCTATGTATAGCATCATATCATCTGTGAATATGGGTAGTTTCTCTTCTTCTTTACCAGTGTGTATTCCCTTTATTTCTTTTTCTTGCCTTATTACTCTAGCTAGGACTTCCAGCACAATGTTAAATAGGACCAGCGATAAAGGGCATCCTTGTCTTGTTCCTGCTCTCAGGGGGAATACTTTTAGCCTCTTTCTATTGAGAATGATGTTGGCTGTTAGTTTTGTATAAAAACAAACAAAACCCATTGCCACCGAGTCGATTTCAACTCATAAGGACCCTACAGGACAGAGTAGAACTGCACCATACCGTTTCGGAGGAGCGGCTGGTGAATATGAACTACAGACCTTTTGGTTAGCAGCTGTACTCTTAACCACTGTGCCACCAGGGCTCCAAGGTTTGGTATAGATGCGTTTTATTACAGTGATGTATTTCCCTTCTATTCCTACTTTACTAAGAGTTTTTATTAGGAGTGGGTGTTGAACTTTATTGAATGCTTTTTCTTTGTTGGTTGAGATGATCACATGATTCTTTTGTTTTATTTGTGTGGTAGATCATGTTGATTGATTTTCTAATGTTGAACCATCCTTGTATATTTGGTATGAATCCCCCTTGGTCATGGTGTGTTATTTTTTTTTATATGATGCTGAATTCTATTGGCTAGAATTTTGTTTAGAATTTTTGCACTGATATTTGTGAGAGATATTGGTCTGTAATTTTCTTTTTTTTTTTGGTCATATCTTTGCCTGGTTTTGGTTCATAGTTATGCTGGTTTCATAGAATGAATTAGAAAGTATTGCTTCCTTTCCTATGTTCTGAAATAATTTTAGTAGTACTGGCATGAGTTCTTCTCTGAACACTTGGTAGACTTCACCAGTGAAGCCCTCTGGGCCAAGCCTTTTTTGAGGGGCAGTTTTTTTTATTATTATCTTTTCAATCTCTTCTCTAGTTATGGGTTGCTTCAGATTTTCTACCTCAGTTTGTGTTAGTTTAGGTAGGTAGTATCTTTCTGGAAATTTTCCCGTTTCCTCTAGGTTTTCAAATTTGTTGGAACACAGTTTTTCATAATGCTCTGTTATGATCCTGTTTATTTCAGTTGGGTCTGTTGTAATGTCCCCCATTTCATTTCTTATTTGGGTTATTTGCTTCCTCTCCTGCTTTTCTTTTGTCATTTTGGCCAATGACCTGCCTATTTTGTTTATCCTTTCAAAGAAACAACTTTTGGTTTTGTTGAACCTTGCTATTGTTTTTCTATTCTCTATTTTTATGTCATTTATTTCTACTATGACCTTTATTATTTCCTTTCTTCTGGTGGCTGTGTGCTTTTTTTGGTGTTCAAGTTGTAAAGCTAACATTTTGATTATACCTCTTTCTTCTCTTTTAATGTGTGCATCTATTGCTACAAATTGTGTCCGAGTACTGCCTTTATGTGTCTCAAAGGTTTTGGTATGATACGTTTTCATTCTCATTTGATTCTAGAAGTTTTTTTTATTCCATCTTTGATTTCCTCTACGACCCATTGGTTTTTAAATAAGATGTTATTCAGTTTCCATGTTCTTGATTTTTTTCCTAGCTCTTCCTGTTATTAATTTCTACTTTTATGGCTTAGGATCAGAAAAGATGATTTGCGTTATCTCAATGTTTTGGCAGCATTTGATTTCTTGACTGTTGCTTCCATGGGCATTGATTGTGGATCCAAGTAAAATGCAATTCTTGACAACATCAATATTTTCTCCATTTACCATGATGTTGCTTACTGGGACAGTTCTGAGGATTTATGTTGAGATGCAATCCACATTGAAGGGTATAAGTTTTGATCTTCATCAGTAAGTGCTTGAAGTCGTCTTCACTTTTAGCAAGCAAGATTGTGTCATCTGCATATCACAGGTTGTTAATGAATCTTCCACCAATCCTCATGCTGCGTTCTTCTTCTTATAGTCCAGTTTGTTGGATTATTTCCTCAGCGTACAAATTGAATAAGAATGGTGAAAGAATACAACCCTGACACACAACTTTCCTGATTTTAAACCACACAGGATCACCTTGTTCTGTTCAAATGACTGCCTCTTGATCTATGCACAGGTTTTGTATGAGCACAATTAAGTATTCTGGAATTCCTATTCTTCACAACGTTATCCATAATTTATTATGATCCACACAGTCAAGTTCCTTTACATAGCCAATAAAACACAGGTAAACAAATTGCTGGCATTCTCTACTGTCAGCCAAGATGCATCTGACATCAGCAATGATATCCCTTCTTCCACGTTCTCTCTGAATCTGGCTTGAATTTCTTGCAGTTTTTTTTTGTAGATGTACTGCTGCAACCACTTTTGAATAATCTTCAGCAAGAATTTATTTCATGTGATGTTAATCATATTGTTTGATAATTTCAGCATTCTGTTGGATCACCTTTTTTTGGAGTGGGCACAAATATGGATCTCTTCTAGTCAGTTGGCCAGGTAATTGTCTACCAAATTTCTTGGCATAGACAGGTGAACACTTCCAAAGCCGCATCTGTTTGTTGAAGCATATGAATTGGTATTTCATCACACCCTGGCACCTTGTTTTTCACCAATACCTTCAGAGTAGCCTGAACTTCTTCCTTCAGTACCATCAGCTCTTGATCATATGCTACATCCTAAAATGGTTGAACGTCGACCAATTCTTTTTGATATAGTGACTCTGTGTATTCCTTCCATCTTCTTTTCATGTTTTCTGTGTTGTTCCATATTTTGCCCACAGAATCCTTCAAAGTTGCACTTGAATCTTGAATTTTTTCTTCCGTTCTTTCAGCTTGAGAAATGCCAAGCATACTCATCTCTTTTGGTTTCCTAACTCCAGGTCTTTGCACATTTCATTATAATACTTTACCTTTTCTTCTAAAGCCATCCTTTAAAATTTTCTGTTCAGTTTGTTCTCATTCATTTTTATACACATACACATATGCATTCATATACATACTTTTTTTCTGGAGGATCAGTTGTTAAGCACTCCACATAATGATGATGTTTTCAATTTTACATCTAGAGGGAGGGGCAGTTTTCTCAGTCAAAGGGGTCTTTATTTTTATCTATAAATCTTTAATGTTTTCTCTTTCTTTTTGGTTTCTTTGCCTATCCTCCCTTCCTCTTTTTTTTTCCCCTCCTTATTTTCTTTCCACTTTCTTCTTTGCTTTATTTCCTTCTTCCTCTTCCTTCTTCTTCTTCTTTTGCTTTCTTCTCCCCTTTCCCTAGCTCTTCTCTCCCTTCCTTCCTTTCTTCTGAGAAAAGGCTGTATTACGTATATATGCTTAAAGTGTAAAAAAAATTCTGGTGCTAAATGTAACCAAATGTTAATAGTTTTTAACTCTAGGAAATGGAAATTTGTTATATTATTCTTTTTACTTTTCAGTGTTTGGAAGGTTATTTTTCCACATAGAATTTAAATAAGAAATAAAATCTAGATTACCAGATCATCCTGATGAGCTGCCTTACTTGAATTTCTAGAGTTAGTCTAAATTTAGGCATCACTGCTAATTAGGAAAGTTTTATTGTGATTACCTAGAATTTTTCAATTACATCGTAAGAATTTTCCATTTTTTAGATTAATCAGCATCATGGATTAAGCACTGGATTTCTCAGCACAGAATTCAATTGCTATAAAAGAAAAGAAAAACCAAATGAGGAAAATATGTAGCTTGATATGGAAAGTTTCACTTCTGAATGCCAGAAGTAAGTTCACATTCTCTGGGATGGAAAGAATGAATCAAAAATCCTTAAAAGGAATCTTTAACTTGCATTGAAATAAATTTGTATACATTAGTTCTCTCATAAAAATTAATTTCCGAGAACTGACGACTTTTCCCACAGTCACGTTCAGCCCTATTTATATTCAATGACTGGACAATTTCCTTGTGGCTTGTCTCAGAGTGGCAAAACAATTCCACCAGGGAATATCTCAGGCAACAGCGACAGCATCATTTTCTCTTGAAGAAAGCAGCAGCTCTCGTGTATAGCATTACCTATCGTTGAAAAGAATATTCGTGAAATATCATATCAATTTATCATGTGACTTCAAAAAAGACCAATATTAAAACTGGTTTTATTTTTCTTAAAAACTATAAAATGCCCATTTGACTCTGATTTCCAAAAGTAGTTGGGCACTGATCATTCCAGTGATTGCTGAAAAACAATTACTTGAGTTTATTTGGGCAGTTGCCCTACACCTGGATTCCTTCAAGTGAAGTGCTTATGGGTGGTACCCCTGCCACAAGAGGAAGAGCACTGGTGAGATTCTCAATGTCTTAGGGCCAGGGGAGCCAGAGATAGGCCTAAAATTGATCTGGGTTTGTAGCAGCTTGGGTAATGCATAGAGCACAGGCTTTGGATGTAGAAGACAGCCTGAGCTGAGATTCTGGCTGTGCCACTTAATCTTCTCTGAACCTCCTTGATCTCATTTGTGGAACATGGATAACTATGCTCTCTCAGGTTTGTGGTTGATGAGAAGATTAATGAAGTAATGAATGTAAAGTTCTAATTGCTTTTATGGGGTGTTCCCTGGCTTGTTTTGCCATTCTCACTATTGTCTGTTCTATTCATTGGAAATTTATTGCATTTTCCCTTGTATAATTTCTTACTGAATTATAAATATTACTCTATTATTAGCTTTCTGTCTCTCAAATCCTTTGAGAATATAAATAAGATGCTAATTTTTATTTATTAATAGCTATATTTTTGTGTCTTAGGTCCCTGGTGAAACCAAAGTGAGTATGGGCAAACTAAAGAATTCAATTTATCATAAAAATACATGCCAGTTTCCCCAAACAGATATAGAATTTCTTAAAGAATCATATCTTTCATGTCTTGTAATTTCCTACAGTGTACATATTAGTGACTTGATACTTTGCAAATTCCGACATTCAACAACCACAAACTAGTTATATTTAATTGTTATAGTAATAAAACATATTGGTCTCAAATCTATTACTTGTCCGTATGAGATCTTATAAAATAATGTATGATATATTTATAAATGTTTCTACTAGGCATTATTATACTTTTCTTTTTCTTGCAGGCTTTGAATTTGTATTTTTAATCTCTAACCAAGTCTTTCATTTTTCTGGACATAGGTTTGAATATTATAAGAAAATTCCAAAACAAACCCGTTGCCATCAAGTCAATTCCAACTCCTGGTGACCCCATGTATTACAGACTTGAACTGCTCCAAAGGGGTTTCTTAACAGGAAGAAATCTTTATGGAAGCAGGCTGCCAGGCCTTTCTTCCATGGTGCTGCTGGGTGGATTCAAACTGCCAATCTTTAGGTTAGTAATTGAGCACAAAGCATTTGCCTCACCCAGGGACCTATTTGAACACTGTACTACAGGTAAAAAGTACGATTAAAAAAAAATGTTATAGTTATGTTACACTCTAGCTCTGCATTTGAAGTAGAGAAGGAATTCAAAAATTCAATTTTTTTAAATATTTAGCTTAAGTGCTATTGTTAAACAATTGTATAAATATGTGGTTTGATATTACTGCAAATCTCAGTCAGTTCTAACACAGATCTTGTTTTCAGGCACTCTTCACTTTCAAATAATGTTTTTTGTCTAGCTGCATTTCACTCTGTATTAGTTGGAGGTAAATTCCGAAGAAAGTGTGGGTCAAATATCTGTATCAATTTTAGTTTAAAAAAGAGTGAAAAGCAACTTGTACGCACAAATTGAATAGCTGAAAAACATTTGGTTTTCTATGGGGTGTAGAGCTAGACATCTTCAGTGTGCTTGTACTTTTAAATCAAGTGGAAAGCACTGGGATTTGCCAAGATTAAAAACTTAGGGTTCTGTAAGGCCCTGGACATTTGGACATTTTCCTCCCCACAATTTGAGTCATGTTAGTTCACATGTCCAAATTAGAAATGACTTTGAGTTACTGATTTTTTTCCCATTCTCTTTCAGACTTTAGCTCAGTCCAAATTGGCTTGAAACCAAACTCAGTGAAGTTGAAAAATAGGCTTAAAAATAGAAAATATTTTTCACCTTTAATAAATTTTTAAGCATCTGGACTTCGAAGTTTTAGGTTTGACTTTTTTTTTAAAACTTTGAAATTTTTGTTTAGATCTCCAAATTTTGATATGAACTTCTGTCTACGGCCTCCATTTTCTTTCTTTAAAAACTATAGTAAATGCTAAGAACAAATTTTCAATAGAAGGAATTGATCTAAATTTTCCATTATATAATGTATACTAAGAGAGTTTGAAAGTGAAGAGACTGCTGCCTTTAATAATAAGAAAAGAGATGTGTGACAAGGGATGGCAATACATGTAGAAAGTGTATATGAAAAGCTGTCATTTTGATGAATGGTATGACTCGACGGCAAGAATCTCTTATTCCAAAGTCCAAATCAAGTCGTGGCAATGGACGCATCATTGAATACTGCCCGAGTGGTAGTATTCGAAGGAATTAAAACAATTCCACTGCAAAAATTTAAAAATTTTTATTGTTCAAGAGAAAGTACAGCACTGCAATTAAACTATTTGCAGTGTTAATTCTGCTATGATTGTTTTTATTTTTAAAATTACTTTAAAAGTTTTTCATTATATTAAAGTAATAGAAGCATTTCATTAAAAAAAAAAATCAGAATGAAACAAAGAATAGAAATTCCAACTCCTTAGTCTCTCATCTCATTTTCTAGGGAAGTCTTCATTAACATTGTGGCAAGTGCTCTGGTTACTTTTGAATGCAATAACATATATTATAAAAATATGTGATAATATGCACTTTCTTTCAGGGACTATGAAATGACAAATAGTCAGAATAACTAGTTCTTCTCTGGCTTGGCTAGTTGTACCTCTATTTACATGAAACTTGCTGAAATGATTTCATGTCAATTTCCCTAAAAAGTTTTGCCTACTTTTCTATTCTACCAAGTTTGACTATTTTGTATACTGCAAAGAGGAATTCTAAAATAAATATTTTGGATGATACATATTGCAGACATATTTGGGAAGAAAAAATTTTGATGGACACAAGCTTTACTACACATATAATTCTTACCTGAAAAACTTAGAAAATTCACATACATGGACAAATCAGTTTCCACTGGGGTGTTTGTGATTCTGAAATAGATTAAATGTTAAATATAAACGTACACTGGTATTCAGCTCTAGAGAAAAAAGAAAAAACAAAACAAAACCTGTACTACCTAGCAAATAGTGAAAATATTTTAACAAAATTGATTGTTGAATGGAAGTCAATATGAAATTTCTAAGGGAAAGTAGTAATGTTCTCTCTCTTGTCCAATTTTGGGCATCTAAGTAGAACCCAGCTCCTGCTTCTGGAAAGCACATTTAAGCTCTTCTGAAGAGTTTTCATTTCTTGGAAAATGTTGCTTCTTATCCATAGTAACTCACCTTGCTCAGCCTTAAGTTATACCATAAAACTGCCTGCTCCAAGTAATCCACAAATAACATGATCTGTGAGGCAATCTTTTGAACAGAATGAGGGGATACTGCACGATTTAAAGTCAAGAAAGCTGTGCATTAGGGTTGTATCCTTTCACCATGCTTATTCAATCTATAGGTTCAGCAAATGATTTGAGAAGCTGTATTATATGAAGAAGAATGCAGCATCAAGATAGGAGGAAGATTCATTAATAACCTGTGATATGCAGATGACACAACCTGGCTTGCTGAAAGTGAAGAGAACTTGAAGCACTTACTGATGAAAATCAAAGACTGCAGCTGTCACTATGGATTGCACCTCAACATAAAGTGAGCAAAAATCCTCACAAATGGACCAATAAGCAACATCACAATAAATGAAGAAAAGACTCAAGTTGTCAAGCATTTCATTTTACTTGGATCCACAATCTACATCCATAGAAATAGCAGTCAAGAAATCAAAAGATGCATTGCATTGGGCATATCTGCTGCAAAAGACCTTTTTAAGTGTCAAAAAGTAAAGGTGTCACTTTGAGGGCTGAAATATCAAGCCATGGTATTTTTAATTGTCTCATTCATATGCAAAAGCTGGATAGTGAATAAGAAAGACTGAAGAAGAATTGATGCCTTTGAATTATGGTGATGGTGAAGAATATTGAATATATCGTGGACTACTGGAAGAACGACCAAATCAGTTTTTGAAGAAATACAGCTAGAATACTCCTTTGAAGCAAGGATGATGAGACTTAGTCTCATGTACTTCGGCCATGTTATCAGGAGAGATCAGTCCCTGGAAAGGACATCATGCTTGGTAAAGTAGAAGACCCTCCAAGAGATGGACTAACACAGTGACTGCAACAATGGGCTCAAACATAGCAAGGTGACACCTTTGTTCTTCAACACTTTAAAGACGTATTTTGCAGCAGATTTGCCCAATGCAATGCATCTTTTGATTTCTTAACTGCTGCTTCCATGGATGTTGACTGTGGATCCAAGTAAAATGAAAACCTTCACAACCTCACTCTTTTCTCCGTTCATCAAAGTGTTGCTCATTGGTCCAGTCGTGAGGATTTTTGTTTTCTTTATGTCGAGGTGTAACACATACTGAAGGCTGTGGTCTTTGATCTTCATCAGTAAGTGCTTCAAGTCCTCTTCATTTTTAGCAAGCAAAGCTGTGTCCTCTGCATAATGAAGGTTATTAATGAGTCTTCCTCCAATCTTGATGCTGTGTTCTTCTTCGTATAGTCCAGCACCTCGGATTATTTGCTGAGCATACAGATTGAATAGGCATGGTGAAAGGATACAACCCTGAGGCATGCCTTTCCTGACTTTAAAACCATGGAGTATCCCCTTATTCTGTTTGAATTACTGAAGAAAATATTTAAACCTTGATTTGTAATACTGAAGGATTCTATGGGGAAAATATTAAATGACACAGGAAGCTATCTTTTCTAGATTTCCTTGTTCCTGACTTTCTGCCCAGTTTTTGTTCAATAGTCCTATCTTGTTCTTCAGTATTTGTATTCTTCTGACTCCCAGTTGCTTTTGTTATTCACTTTGGCAGCTACGTCTCTGTGTTCCTCGACTCATCACCATTCTATTAGCGTCTGTCACTTGGACTGTGATTTCTCCTGGGCTTAGCCAGTTTCACTCCTGCACCTTTCTAGCCACTTTGTTTTACCACGACTCTCTTTGCCCAGTATCTGTTTTCTTATTTTAATCTTGATGACCACCATAATAATGCTGTCATTCATAGTCTATGGTCCCCAAGTCCCAATAAGAAAAAGTTTGTATACTTGAATAATTTAATGTATGCAAATATATATGTATATATAATTTATATAAGTTCATAAATGTTTTGTCATATATTACTGGTTATGGATCAAATTGTGCCCCCCCAAAATATGTGTCAACTTGGCTAAGCTATGATTCCCAGTATTATGTAATAGTCCACCCTTTTGTCATCTGATGTGATTTTCCTATGTGTTGTAAATCCCAACTCTATGATGTTAATGAGGCAATATTAGAGGCAGTTATGTTAATGAGGCAGGACTCAATCTACAAGATTAGATTCTCTGAAGTCAATCTCTTCTAAGATATAAAAGATCGAAGCAAGAAGAGAGACTTGGGGGACCTCATATCATGAAGCAAGCAGCACTGAGAGCAGTGCTGACAGAGAAAAAGGCTTTCCCTGGAGCTGGTGCCAGGGTTTCCTACTAGACTGTGAGGGAATAAATTTCTGTTTGTTGAAACCATCCACTTGTGGTATTTCTGTTATAGCAGCACTAGATTGGAGCCCTGGTGGAGTAGTGGTTAAAAGCTCAGCTGCTAACCAAAAGGTTGGCAGTTCAAATCCACCAGCCATTCCTTGGAAACCCTGTGGGGCAGTTCTACTCTGTCCTATAGGGTCGCTAAGGGTTGGAACTGACTCTATGGCACCTAGCAACAACAACAAGAAGAACTATATTACTAAGACAATTACTAATGGAGTCATTCTTTTTTTTCTCTTTTTTGCTTGGCTTCCTTTCTTCTTTTCTTCCTTATCCCCCCATATTAGCCTTACCTTCCAAACCCCTGCCAACCACCTGCAGTGTAGCCATGTTGGCAACCTAGCTTGTATCCTTCCGTCCATGATTAAAAACCACACTCATAAACATGAAATCCACACACATACATACAGAACACATATAGAGAAAATAATCTCTCTCCCCCTACACACAGAAAAATACACAAATACATTCTCAAATGTATATATATACATGTAAGTGAGGAGAGATATTTAACATGTGCTTCATTTTGCTTTTCTCATCTAACATTACCTCACAGAATGCTTTCAAGTCAAGTGATCTAGCCCTAAGTTTTCATTTACTAGCTCCCAAATACTCTGGATGGTAAACATACCATTATTTACCCATGCCCTTATTGATACGTCTTCACCTTGCCCAGCTTTTATCTCTGGCTTTCAGGTAGTCTCCTGTTCTTTTGATTGTCAAATTCCTTCTCCCTAGCCTAGCCAATCAGAAGAGACTTTTTGTTCCAGTAAGAGATGTTTATCATTGAAAAATATTTCTAGATGTTTCACTTACTATTGCTATATAACAAATACCCCAAAATTTAATGGCTTAAAAAAATTGTTTATTTTGCTTAATATTTTGAGGCTTAGGGATTCAGGAAGAGATAACCTGGGCAGTTGTCACATAAGATCACTCAGGAGTTTGCAGTCAGATATTGCCTGGAACTGTAGTCATCTAAAGTTTGGCTGGGCTGGAAGTCCAAGATAAATCACTCGCACAGCTGGCATTTGATGTCAGAGAGGTTGACTGGAGTGCCAATATGTGGGCTTTCCAGTGTGGCAGTCTCATGGTAGTTGGACATTTTTTGCATTCCAAGAGTATCAGGCAGAAGTTTCATGAACGTTTTGCTCTAGACTCAGAAGTTACATACTACTTCCATACTCTACTGGTTGAAGCAGTCATAAGTTCCTCCACATAGACCCCACCTCTTGAAGGAAAGAATGTAAAAAAAAACAACAAAAAATTGGAGACATGTTTTAAATCACTATTGCTTATCATCTGGTCATAAATTGTTCTCATTCCTTCCACATGCAAAGTAGACTGAGCCCTTATAAATCTCATCCCATCATAACCTGTCTCAGACTTGAGATCCAGGTTCCTAGTTTCTTAGGGCTGCTGTAACAGAAATACCACAGGTGGGTGGTTTTGAAGAAGAGAAATTTATTTTCTCACTGTTCAGGAGGCTAGAAGTCTGAATTCAGGGCACCAGCTATAGGGGAAGTTGCTCTTTTTCTGTTGGCTCTGGGGGAAGATCTTTGTCTTTTTCAGCTTCTGTTCTTTGGTTCCTTGCCTTGGCAGTCTCCACATGACATCCCTCTAGTCTGTTTGTGCTTGATTTTCTCCGTGTCTGTGCTACTTCTTATATCACTCAGAAGTGATTAGGTTTAGGACACATCCCAAACCAATATGGCTTCATTAACACAACAAAGAAAACCCTATTCCCAAGTGGGATTACATCCACAGGGACAGGGGTCAGGATTCCAACACGTATTTTGGGGGGACACAATTCATTCCACAATAGATCTCACCTTCTAAATCAGTTCCTGGTAAGTTGAGTCTCCAGATACAGTACTTTGGGTTCAGCTCCATGAGCACCATTCTTGATCTGAAGAGCTGTAACCTAAAGAAAAAAGTCATCTGCTCCCACATACTCACTATAAAAGGGTAGGATAAACATTGGATATCTGACAGTCACTCCTACTCAAAAAGGGTAGTTTTCCTATGAGGCTGCTATGAGACAATGCTCTTATGATTCCTAGAGGCCATATTGTTTAACAGAGGTAATTGCAAGGACGTCATTTAGATATTTAGAAGGTGTTTTTTTTTGAAAATGTCTGTGAGGCACCACCTGAAATAAGTTTGTATGGCATCAAAGGGAAGGAACATATACCTCACCTTTTGATGGGGGATTATCAAAGAACTTTTGGGCCATGTGTTAAAATCACTACACTAGGATAAACATACCGACAACTTATCTTGCTAATCTTTTTATTTACTAGTTTGACAAAAAAGAGAACTCACTTGAACAATATCTTTCATGCAAGGTTGATTAAAATTAAATAAATATACCAAATTTGTTGCTGCCTAGTCAATTCTGACTCATAGTGACCCTATTGGACAGAGTAGAACTGCCCTACGGGATTTCCAAGAAGTAGCTGATGGATTCGAACTGCTGACCTTTTGGTTAGCAGCCGAACTCTTAACCACTATACCACCAGGGGCTTCTCTTCTAAGCACAGGCCTGCTGAAAACACTGGCTGTAAAATATTAGACTCAGCATCTTGGCAAAAGAAAACAGGGTCCTCAACGAGGCATATCTGGTGACAAAAACAATTTTCAGGATTTTATCTTTCAATGTAGACATGTGGCTTACCCAATCTTTTCCTTGATTTCATTGAATAACTGCAAGGGGCACACCTAGACTCTACCAGCTTTTTTAATGTAGTGATGATGGAGTTTCAGGAGGTTCCGGTAGGATAGCATCTTGACTTGGCTAGTAAGCACAGCCTTACATGTATTTTACAAAGATAAGGAGCTAGATGATAAGAAAGCAAATGTAGATTTTCTTTGCTGGGAAAATGACTGGGATCCACCATAATCAGCTATCTATGCAGCATATCAAGGCTGTCATTAAATCCAGAGGTGACACTTGAGAAGACTGGAGGGGAATTAGTGGCTTTTGATCTGAAAGGGAAAAGTTTTTGAAAATCTGTCCCAACTTTCCTGTGTTTTCTCATTATGGTGGTTGGCATCACTGTTGCTTAGATTGGCATAGTGCCTTCCTACACAGGGTAGAATTGAAGAATAGCCACAGTATGAAATTATTAAATTAACATGATATCAGGAAGGAATGCAAAGTGCTGAAAATTATTTCACATAAGACAAAGATAAAAAGAAATCAGACTCCCCTCATCGTTAATCCTTTCATAGTCTTATCTCTATCCAGGTCAGTGCTTATCCTTTCCCGGTGGTCCCTTCTCTGCCTGCTGGCTCCCCCACCATCATTTCCTTTGGAATATTGGATCTTTTAGTACTTCCCTATGATTTTAAACTTTCTATAGAGTGTCCACTCTGCCTTCTTAATGGAAACATTAATTTGCTCCAATGAAACTCTTTTCCTCCCATTTGAAAGGGCGTCTGTACAATCTCCCCTTTCCCCTGTGCCTGGTGTTAGAAGATTGATCCAGCCTTCTCTTAAGTCTCTTACTTGACCTCTCTAGAATACTGGCATGAAATTTTAATTCCTTCTTCTTGAAACTCTCTGTTCTCTTGGCTTCTACTGTATTACCCTGATAAGTCTTTCTTCACAGACTTTCTGTATTGGTTCCTTTCCTTTGCCTTGCCGTCTCAGGATTAGTATTCTCTTGAGTTTTTCCTCGCCTAAAACCATGTCCATAATCTCCAGCTTTCTCCATTTCCTCACCTCCTGCCTCCCCCATATACATACTCTTTTTCTGCAGTCTTTAGTTAATAGTATATCAATCCACTTGACCATCTATCTGAAAACCTCAGGGTCAACCCCTACCCTCAGGTTCAGTTGGTGACCACATATGGTGGATATTACTTCTAAAATATTTCTTGATTCTACATCTGTCACTCAATAACTGCCATTGTCTTAGTTCAGGTATCATCTTCTCTTACCTGATTTCACTTGTTATGGATTGAATTATGTCCCCCCCCCAAATTTATGTTGAATTCTTAACCCCTGTATCTATAAATATGACCCTGCTTGGAAATACAGGTTTTCTTCTGTTATGTTAATGAGATCCCACTGGAGTAGGGTGGGTCCTAAACTTAATCCCTTCTGAGTGGTATCTTATAAAAAGGGAAAAGAGACACACACAAAGAAAGAATACAGATGCCATGTAAAGCCAAGGAATGCCACAGAACATCTGGGGTTTCTGACAAGTAAGAACCTTCCACTACAGCCAATGCCATGATTTGAATTTCTAGCCTCCAAACCTGTGAGACAATGAATTCTAGTTCTTTAAAGCTACCTACTTGTGGTGTTTGTGTTAGGGCAGTACTAGGTAACTAAGACAATTCCATTCAGGCTCCTGTTCTACCAATCTATTTTCCATACTAAAGCTATGATGATCTTTCTATTACACAAGTATGTTATTTTCTTTTTTTCAAAGTTTTCTTGGTTCTCTGTTTGCTGCAGGATTACATCCATTATCCCAACCTAGCTTTACAAACTCATACACAGGTTTTTCTTTCTAGCTTTATGGGACAGTTTTCTTCTTCTTTAACATTGAACATGACATGCTCTTTCACATGTGCTTATGTACATACTGGGTATTCCTGATCTGGAACTTTCTCCATTCTCCTTTCTCCAAGGAACAATTGTTTTCGAGGCATAAATTATATCCTTTGTTGAGTTTTCTCTATTATAGCTGTGTCTTAGGTATCCAGTGCTGCTATAACAGAAATACCACAAGTGGATGGCTTTAACAAAGAGAAATTTATTCTCTCACAGTCTAGGAGGCTAGGAGTCCAAATTCAGGGTGCCAGCTCCAGGCAAAGCCTTTCTCTCTCTGTTGGCTCTGGGGAAAAGCCCTTGTCATTAAATCCTCTCCTGGTGGAGGAGCTTCTCGGCACAGGGACCCTGGGTCCAAAGGACACACTATTCTCCTGGCTTTTGTTTCTTGGTGGTATGAGGTCCCCATGTCTCTCTGCTTGATTCTCTCTTTTATATCTCAAAAAAGATTGACTCAAGACACAATCTAAACTTGTAGATTGAGTCTTGTCTCATTAACATAACTGCCTCTGATCCCACCTCATTAACTTCATAAAGGTAGGATTTACAACCCAAAGGAAAATCACATTGGATAACAAAATGGTGGACAATCACACATGCTGGGAATGATGGACTAGCCAAATTGACATACCTTGTTTTGGAGGGACACAATTCAATTCATAACAAGCTGCTAGGGAATAGAGTGGAATAAACAGTCTTTATTGAGTGTTAGGTATTTGCTCAAGCTTTTTGCCAAATATTTTGAGATTGTTGCTTCATTTAATGTTCACCATTGCCTCATGCAGTAATTATGATGAGTCTATTTTACAGATGAAGAAACTAGGTCTTTGGGGGGATGGGTAACTTCTCGTAATTATGAGTTTACTTTTTTTTTTTAATGGCAGGAATTGTGTCTGCTAGCTCAGCGCCTAACTCACTGACTTAAAATAGTAAGAACTCATTAAGAATTTATCGAAGGAAGAAGACTGGAAGGCTATACATACATCAAGAGCTACAAGGAGGCAAAAATCTGTAACAGAAGTTCTTAAAATAATGGGGGTTATTGGGATGTGGGTTAGGAAATAGGAGTAGGGCAAAGGGAAGGCTTCCCCCCTCCCCCCCAAAAAGAATTGCAAAGTAACTATGAAACTTGAAGGGAAACCAGCAGTTTTTGTCACTCAGGACAGATTTTATGTTTTTTTGTAGGTTAGCTCGATAATTGATCAATAACTCCTGGAATTTTAGAATAGGGCTTTGAGAACATTCTAGTTCAAACTCCTAGGTGTAAAGTGACCAAAGTGAAATACAGAAGGGTAGAAGGGCAGGTGATTAATTAGGGTGGTGGAAAAAACAGGATTAGAGTCAGTGACTTTAGTCACCCCATACATTTTCAAGTCCTTGATTTCTCTTCATTTTCACTATTGACTTCAAAGTGAAATAAATGCTCTGTTATTAATGGACGAACAAAAGCCTCTAGCTGATGACATCAGAGCATGGACAACTAGTGTGGTTTGTTCCCTAGAACAGGCCCCATGAGGACTGACACTGCAGAGTTAGAGTCGTAAAATGTCATAAATACCCTGAAAATATAGCTGGAGGCTCTAACATGCGGAGTTACAAGAAACATAACTTAGAAAGAAGCAATTAGGAAGGATGTGCTTATCTTAGGTTTTCCCAGATTATATATAACCTTGCATTTTAGTATAAAACTGCCAGAGCCAGTAATGCTTTGGTTTATTTTGAGGGGGTGGGGGTAGGGTGGACATTCAGACAAGTAAATTAAGAAAGAAATTCTTGCTTAAGAATTATCTTTATGGCTTGCAATTGTAGCCCACTCTATATTCCCTATTTATTAAATAAAATTTTTATTCATGGACTCTTCACCACATTTCCATGCTCTAGTCTTCAGTTTTACTCCAAAGGGCAGAGGATCTGCTTTTGCTCAGGTTTTTGAAGATTTCCAGAACCAGGATCCTTGCATTTCTCCCACTAGTACTTATCCGAAGCTGGGGTAACCGGCGCAGGGCTTTTTGAGAGAAAGCCCTTTGATTGTCCTGCAATTTGGCCAGCTTCCAGCTTCACGCAAGATGATTAAGTGTGCTTTTACCCAAAAACGTTCAGAAAAGTTTGAATTATTCTTGAAAAACAGAAAGTGTTATCAGACTTTATACACAATTTACAGTCCAGATAATGAGCAGCTTTTCTTACCTCTAGGCAGACACTGCTACAAAGAGACCAATCAACAACCACACGGAAGAGATAGAGATCTAAAACTCGTTAAGTGAACATGCATCAGCGATGCCTTCGACAAGTACATCGGGCTCCTCTATCGAGTGCCACTTCCTGCCCTCTCCTCTGACTTTTCCAATAGCGAGATAGTCCTTTGAATTTTCACTTAGTCAAATGTGGAGTCTTATACTTTCCTTGCAAAGGGAAGGTAGCTATCATTCAGCCTTGTCGGCCATTTTACTCAAACCATAGTTCAGAGTACATGGACTCTGAAAAAAAAAAAAAAAAACGAAACCACCAGGAAAGATTATTACATACATAGAAGAATTAAATAAAGTTCAGGTGCAAAGTGGAGGATAGAGAAAAAGGAATTTTCAACCTAGGAGATGATAAAACTAGACTATTATATTTCTTTGAAGTACATATTTTATGAAGTAAATTATAATCTATAGTATTGATTTTAAGAAGATGGCCTAGTATTAGGTATTTTCTTATGGTAGACAACTAAAAATCAATTTCTTGTATTTCTCCAATCTTCCAAATCAGACACTATAATTTCCCTATAGCTTTATCACTCCTCCACCCCCAAGCAGGCCCAACCTTTGAATTCACACTTTTTTATTTGTATGATTCTGACATTTTAAGCTCCAGCTGTGAAGAGACCTTTCCCCTGCTCTGAATGGACACTTAGTTCCCTGGCCTCCACTGGACTACACAGCCAGATCCAGGTAGACAAAACACCTGGGCAGTCCCAGGGAAGAACAATGCTCTATGCAGTCACCTAAAGAGAAGGCATAATTCAGTTGTGAAGGTCAGGGAAGGTTACCCAGAATATAGGATGAGTTGGAGTTAGCCAGGTGAAACTTGGAGAAAAGAGTGCCTTAAGCAGAGAAAATAGCATGAGCAAAATCTACAGAAGAAAGCATGGCACACCCAAGAAAAGGAAAGGAATTCGATATTACTGCATCATTGTGTGTGTTCTGTTCTGGGGAGTGGACCTGGCAGGTGGGGTAGGAAACAGACTAAGTAGAGGCTGGAGAGGACTTCGTGAATCACAAGAAGCAGTTTCAACTTTATCGTAAGGGTATTGGAAAGCCACAGGAAGAATGACATGATTGGATTTGTGTTTTTGAAGAGATCATGTTGGTAAAAGTAAGGAGAATGGACTGTTGGGGTACAGTTAGGGGGCTGCTGTTTTAGCCCAACCGTAGAGACCTATCCTAAGTTAGTGTCAGTGAGGTTGGAGAGAAGTGAGTGGACAGGAGAGAAGCTTAGGAGACAGAATTGATGGGCTTGGTGATAGATGAGATGTGGAGAAAAAGGGAATAAAAGAAGGTATGCCTGATACTTTGATTTCTGGGTTGAACAGTTGGGTGAGTAAAAAATTGCCTATTTCTGAGTTAGCAGAGGAAAATCATTTTGGTTCCCTAAGTTCCCTATCATCAGCCATTTTTCTCCTTTATTGCCTTATCTGGTCTTGCCTTTTCCCCATTTCCTTGTTATTCTTCATGTTGTGGCCGAGCTTAACTTTAACAGTCCATAACCTTGTCTCATTTTATAGTTGTTTAACTTTTCACATATGAAAAACCTTGCCTCATAAAGTCCATGCATTTTGTACCTGCTTACTTCTCTGTTGGAAATGACCTCTCTCTCTTCCTTTTCAGGCAAACTTTTGCCAGTCAACTTAGGCCCAGGTCAATCACCACCTTCTCTGTGAGGCCATTCTCAACTCCCACAGGTGAGCTTAGCAGTTCCACCCGTGTTCACCAACACCACTTTGTTCCTATCTCTATAATAGGACTTACTGCCCATTGTAATCTCTATCTCCTTCCCTCTCACCTGCCACCATCCCATCACCTCACATGGATCTATGGTTGGCCCCTTAAAGACAGGTATTATACCTGTCTTATTCACATTCCCATTTTTAGCATCAGAGAGAGGGGTTTGCCTATATTAGGTGCTCGATAACAGTTTAAATATGAATGAACTGTCTACATGCTTTCTTTAACAATTGCTTCCAAAGTTGACCTCCCTCAAAAAACTTTTCTCGGAGGGGAGATTAGAGGGTAGAGGGGGTTAGAAGCTGGTGAAATGGATACGAAAAGAGTGGAAGGAGGAAGAGGGCTATATCATTGGGGGAGAGTAATTGGGAGTATGTAGCAAGGTGTATATAAGTTTTTGTGTGAGAAACTGACTTGGTTTGTAAACTTTCACTTAAAGCACAATAAAAATTATTAAAAAAAAAAAAACTTTTCTCAGGTGTTGCAACCATTAGCTAACTTACCAGTACATACTTGAGTCTTGAATTAATTGCTCTTTTATGTGAATAGTTAAGCCAACCCCACAGATCTCATGAGTTATGAAATGCTAAGTTTCCTAAGAACAGGTCAGTGTTGTGTTTGTACAATGTTGACCACACCAGTTCTCTAACATACTGCACAATTCTTAAGACATATGGGGTTAACTGTAAGATCTTAGACAGGTTACTTAATGTTTCTGAGTCTTCATCTTAGACAAGTTACATAATATTTCTAAGTCTTGGTTTTCTCTGATATATAATGGCAGTAGTCCCTATCATACTTTTTTTCTTCTTTTTATGTGAACTAAGTAAGAAAATGCATTTAGTGCACTTAGCACAGTGCCTGGCACACATTAAAAATTCTCCACAAATGCCAGCTATTCTTAATCTCTGTTCTTATAATTAAACTTCGTATGTTTTTATGGCTTCTGATTATTTTTTCAAAGTCAACAGACTAGTGAGTATGTTTTTGTGTACACATATGCAACCAAAACCAAGACCCGTTGCCACCGAGTCGATTCCGACTCATAGCGACACTACAGGACAGAGTAGAACTGCCCCATAGAGTTTCCAAGGAGCGCCTGGCGGATTTAAACTGCAGGCCTTTTGGTTAGCAGCTGTAGCTCTTCGCCGCAATGCCACCAGGGTTTATATCGATGTTGATAAATCTGTCTTTAAAGAAAGCAGTGAGTATCAAATATGTTACATTGGTCAGGAGAGCTCTCATGGTCCAAACGTTTTCCTTTAGCAATAACGTTGTGAAATCTCTTGTTTTGCTGTTAAATTGTCATCTATTTTTAGCTTATAAATTTCTTCTTGCTGTAGTGAGAACTGTATCTTCTTTTTTCTTTGAATTCCTATAGTGCCAAATACTATGTTTTGTGCTTATTAGTCATTCAGTAAATGTATGAAACAACTCTAACCTTGCTCCCTTGACCGGGAAACATGGGAGAAAATGTTCAGTCTCCCTAGTTATGTCTACAAAGAGCTATGAGCCTCGGGAGGGAAACAGAAAGAAAAAGGTCAAGAGTGATTATTTCCCATTAGTGCAGAACACTTTGAGAATCCTCTCAGCTGTTCCTCTGCAGCTGTGTGGAGCTCTTTTTCCTCTCACCAGTGTTCTATGTTGTAGGACTGAAAGCAAGTTCTTGGGGACCTAAGGGAAGATGAGAGCTAATCTCAGTTTCTGCACCAACCTCCATGGCTGAGGGATTCAGAGATCACGCATCTGGATTCAGAAATGGTGAAGTGCTTCAGTGAGCCATATGGTTAAAGTCACTGGGTTGTGTTTTCTGTCATGCAATCCACAGACTTCTATAAGTACCAATTGAAAAAGGGCCAGCCATGTGCTGTCTCCCTCTTCCTTCCTCCCTCCCTACCTTCCTTCTTTCTTTCCTTCCTCCCTTTTCCTTTCTTTTTAGAACTTTTTTTTTTATAGTTTTTATAAAAATAAGACATGCTTATCACAAAAACTTCAGGCAATGTAGTAAAAGTATATCATCTCTTTTAGAATGAATTCTTTATTTTTCTTAGGTTCACCCTTTTAGGCCTAGGATGTAAGATCTTATTTCTATGGTTCCTGCCTGCACTATAAATGATGACACTTAGAGTGCTTCAGGCTGGTTTCAGAGCCTTCTCTATACCACAGTGTTGTCTGTGCTGGGTCTTCTTATTGCTGTGTTTGTTATTGCTTCTGTTCAGTGCTTACAGAGTCACAGTTAAGCTTTGGATACGCTCAATATCTCTCCTTCTCTTCACTGGGAGACATCTACCAGGATGCAAGGTAGTTAAGCTATGACATGTATTAATCCCCTGGGTTGATTTGGCTGGTCTCACTCTTTCTTCCTCTTCACACCGTGTGTGTCCCCAGAGACTGAGTGCTGGTAAGAACTTCCTGAGGAAATCACAGATTTTTATGTCAGGGTATATGAGTGAATGTGGTCTCCTTGACCAAATTCCTAAGCCATCTTTAAAAAGTTACTTTTAGGTAAGCAGGAAAAGTTTCATGTACTTGGATAAATGCTGTTTCTCCTTTTCTTTAAAACCTACATACATATCCTAAATTGAAGAAACCTCTTTCTTAAGTTTCATTACACAAGATACTCAGGCAAAACTTAGAAAGTTAGATCTCAAGTATTGTTAATTTTTCCTTAGTATGGATTATGTCCCAGAAAATATCATCAATGGATGTTCTGGAAGCTTTTGAGTCTTTTGCTAAGCTAAGCTTATATATATGGTATCTGACTGGAAAGGGGAGAATTGTACAATAGCAGTCCACATAATACCCACTGTATAGACAAGCAATAAATAATGTTGCTGGACATTGGAGCCAGGTCAGCACTTGGCTCTTTAGAAAATGGGTGACTTGCTTGGTTAGCTTTCTTCTGCACAGAATCTTTTAATATCAGACAATTTCAAGACCAGGAAGGTCTTTGAAGTTTTTGGTAACCTCTCTAAACATTTCAAATATTTGAAAATGCTCCCAGTTGGCCTTCTCTCCAAAAGAGCTCCCTTAGGAAGATTTTCTCATGTGTTGGCTTTCCCCATCTGACTCTTTTCCACATAAAAGTTGCTTTCGTGATAATCTGTCTCCTGCCTTCACTTGGAGATCTGCATGTTTGTGCTGCCACCTTCACCACCCTCCCGTTCAGCAAAAAGACAATGAGGAATGCAGGTGTGGTGGGATTACTGCTCACTAACTGCTGTGGTATACACTGTCCTGCATTCATTGATCTTGAATTGATCTGATCTTCTGAAAGGAGCAGTGGGGGAATGGATCAAATGAGATAATGTGTCTCACGTATTTGTTGGAGTTCAACCACCACAGATTGCATGTTTACCCAAATGTCACTTTAAGGACTGAGGTGCACCTGACCCAAGCCATGGTGTTTTCAATCACCTCATATGCATGCAAAAACTAGACAATGAAAAAGGAAGACAGAAGACGAATTGATACCTTTGAATTATGGTGTTGGTGAAGAATATTGAATATATTATGTCTGTCAAAAGAACAAATCTGTCTTGAAAGAAATACAAATACAGAAAGAAATACAGAGTGCTCCTTTGAAGCAAGGATGGTGAGACTACATCTCACATACTTTGGACATATTGTCAGGACAGACTGGTCCCTGGAGAAGGACGATCATGCTTGGTAAAGTAGAGGGTCAGCAAAAAAGGGAAAGAAACTCACTGAGATGGATTGACACAGGGGCTCCAACAATGGGCTCAAGAATAACCAGGATTGTATGACTCAAGACCAGGCAGTGTTTCATTCTGTTGTACATAGGGTCACTATGAGTCCAACTGACTCAAAGGCACCTAAAAACACCCTAGACCAGGTACTGTTCTAGGCACAGGGGTGAACAAGACACAGGGGTGCACTTGTGGCTCTGATAGTGTAATGCGGGAAGAGAGCACTGTTATAAAAGGGAGATTTTGTGCAAGTATATAGCTGAGGAACATAACCTAGTCTCTGGATCAAAAGTCTTCTTGGGATGCCGACTCAAATGGAAAAGTTCTCTTCAAACTTCAGTTGTCATTGTTATTGTTGTTCCTCTTGTTGGAAGACTCAAGATACAACCCCAATACACAACCACAGCCAATGGATTGCACGGTTTCAACTGCCAGTTATTCAAGTGTTCAGGAGAAGGCCATGCTGTTGTGAAAGCACAAATGTTATCTGAATGGTAGAAAAGCTTAATGTTATTTATTAATAGCGTTATTAGCGCTACCGTTAAATAACTTATTAAAGGATTAATTTAGGAACAACAAGCGATTAGACCCTGAATTATTTTACAGTAAACCCCATTATAGTAAGGAAGCTGAGAAAACAGAAGTAAAAAAAGGGTAAGTCTGTCACAGAGCTTTGCTTATAGTATACGCTCCCTAAACATTTGGTGGATAAATAAGTAAATGCTTGAATGAATTGGCCACCCTATATGTATCTCCTAAGATATATGTCAATTTATTCTGTTGTTTCCTATAAATTTTTTCTCAGTAATTTCTCTAGTTTTTTTAGCTTTGAAAGTGAGATTAGAATGTGTGTGCTTTTTAGAAAGGTGCACTGATGGCGCCATGGTTAAGTGCTCGGTTGCTAACCGAAAGGTCCATGGTTCGAACCCACCAGGTGTTCTACAGGAGAAAGATGTTCAGTCTGTTTCCATATATATTTCAGCCCTCAAAGACCTATGGGGCTATTTTATCCTGTCCTATAGGAGCCCTGGTGGTGCAGTGGTTAAGTGTTCGGCTGCTAACCAAAAGCCAGTGGTTCAAATCCACCTGCTGCTCCTTGGAAACTATTTGGGGCTGTTGTACTCTGTCCTGTAGGGTCGCTGTGAGTCAGAAGTGACTCGATGGCAACAGGTTTTATTTTGTTTTTTTACATCTGAGAAAATTTATGGTAACCACTACATTTTACCAACAGTATTATTATTATTATTATAGCATATAGTAAGTAACGGCATTAAATCCTGTTGTTGTTGTTGTTAGCTGTGTCAGTTGGCCCCAACTCACAGGGACCCCACGCACAAAGCAATGAGATGTTACCTGGTCCTGGGCCATTGTCATGATTTGTTGCAGATTGGACCATTGTGCAATATCATTTTTTCAGCTAATTTTCAGAAATAGATCTCCAGGTCTTTCCTCTTAGTCCATCTTAGTCTGGAAGCTCCACTGAAGCCTGCCTAGTGTCCTAGCAACACGCAAGCCTCCAGTGACAGATGGGTGGTGGCTGAGCAAGAGGTATAGTGCCCAGAACTGAACCCTGTCTCTCATGTAAAAGGTGAGAATTTTTTTACTTTTAATCCCATGTGTATCACAGTAGAACTGTGCCCTGACAGGATTTTCACTGGCTGATTTCAGGAATAGATAGCTAGGCCTTTCTTCTGAGGTGCCTCTGGGTGGACTTGAACCCCCAATGTTTAATTAGCAGCTGAATGTGTTAACTGTTTGCATCACCCAGAAATCCCATGGGAGCCATAATCAGGCAGGCAGATTTTGAAAATCATCAGCTATAAAACACTAATATTTTGAAAGATTTTCATTTTCTGCTAAAAAAAAAATGGCTTACATGAAGAAGAATTTTCTTTTTTTTTTAATGATTCTCCCATTTCACAGAATAAAAAGATGAAATTTGGAAACCTCCTCAGGTTTTAGATAGAAAATTAGTGGCGGATGAAAGCTAGAGACTCCGAAATTCAGTTGTTCATCCTGTGCTTAACCAATTGGAGACAGGCCGTCTCCAGACCTTATTTTCTTTTAAATAGCTATAAAGTGAATGAACTCACAGAACAGTCTAGTGTCCTGCTGGGATTGATATGAAAAAGGAGAGGGGAGGAAAAGATTCCTCATTAATGGATTTATATTCTGGTGATAGGGCTCAGAGGTGGAAAGGTCATTTTGAAAAGTACAGTGAAATATAGAGCAGGCAGAAAAATTATCTTGTTATCTCACTCCTAGACATGAGGCGGCACGTTATCCTCTGTTCGTTTATTTTTTCTCCTAGTTTTCCTTTTATTTTTAGATAAATGTGATTCAGAGAGATGAGAGGAGAGTAATTTTTAGAAACTCTTCCTTGCTTTTGGGAGCAGAGTTTGCTCTTTTTATATGGTCTGATTGGAAGTGCTATTTGACGCAAAAGGAAAAAAAACCTAGGAGCAAGGAATTAAGTCAGAATTTGGGATAAACTGGTAAAAACAACTAAAAAAAATCATTAAACATTGAGTTTACTCTTCTATTGAGTGTCATAGATCATAATCAGATAAGATTTAAAACCTCATTTAAAAATTGAAATTAAAACTCTCTCCAGATTACCAAAAAAAGTAAACAGAAAGACATTGTAACAGCGAGAATGGGATTAGAAGGCAAGTAAACTATTTTGGTGACCACATGCTTGGTGACAATCCCTTATAGATCCCCTATATAAGTGACTTCATCTAATCTTTAGTAATTACTTGGCCAGGAAGGTTTTATTAAAATGAAATATGTAGATGGGGAGCTTCAGGTCCAAAGAGTCTAAATGCATTGTCCAAAGTCTCAATTAAGAAACAGTTGCCATTGAGCATGAGTCTGGGAGCATTGGGAGGGACGCTGAGAGAGTTAGGTTGACGTTAAAACATGGAGGACTTGGTCTTTGCTGTACATGGGGTAAGCAGGATTAAAAACAGAATTATTCTACAAAATGAATATCTGTTTTGCTATGGCTGTGGTTATTTATGCCACTTATCAGTTAAAACTGGTATGTTCCTTAGAAACAAGGATGGTGAAATTAGTCTGGCTTACTTTGGACACGTCATCAGCAAGACCAATCCCTAGAAAAGGGCATCATGTTTGCTAAAGTAGAGGGTCAGAGTAAACAAGGGAAACCATCAATGAGATGGATTGACACATAGCCACAACAATGGACTCAAACATACCAGCGAGCGTGAAGATAGATGGTGCAAGACCGGGCAATATTTCGTTTTTCAATGTTTCGACTCATCAAGTTTCCCATGAGTGAGAGCCGATTCAACAGCAAGTAACAACAACAATCAGTTAAAAACCATAAGTAATTGAACAAAGTATCATCTCTACATGAAAAGGATTTTTCTTTTCAAAGAGTCATAATAAAATGGTTTACAACAAACTTTCAAATAAACTGCTAGTGTGTGATTGTTCTTTTGTGCTAAAAGGAAATATGTGAGAAAAGAAGTAAATGCTTGGGTTGGGAAGGGAAAAACTAAATGAAACCAACAGGATAAAAGACAGATATAACACATATATGTGTTTTATGCTTAATTTTTAAGTGAAGCAAAAATAAATAAATAGAACATGGAATGATACTATCCCTGTGTAAATCTTGTATAATCTAAACCAAAGACATTCTGCTCTGACTCAGTAGCATGGGATTCTTTCCAGAGCCACAGAGGAAGGTACTAAATGGGATTCTTTCCAGAGCCACAGAGGCAGGTACTACATGGGGACAATTTGGTACCACCCTCAAATGGCTGTAGGCATTTTATACTTATTTAATTTTTTTAAGGATATGATTCTTTCAAAAGATATTTTTGTACTTTATTTTTATTAAATAATGTCCAATACCTCTGTGGTGTTAGATGCAGTAGCATATCTCCTGTATTTGCAGTGTTGGTCAACAAGGGAACAGTTAAATGTTTCAGCAGAATATTTAGAAAATTAAGTGGTTTATGACCCCAGTGTCTTCATACCAATTTAGATTTTTCTCTCCCTCCTCATTAAATGTGTGACTGGGCTTTTGTTTACTTCTTTCCTTGCCCCAGAAAGGATTTAAGGCAGCTCGTAAATATATGCTAGACTTATCACTCCCACACGCGTGGTGGCTCAGGCACTTTGATAATTGCTCATTTGAAGGTAAATGCAAATGTGAATGTTTGAGAGACTTCTTTCTCTCTGATTAGTGTGTGTGTGCACCTTTGGGGAGGGTCATGGTAACCATTACATTTTACCAACAATACTATTTTATTTTTATTATTTCATAGTACTTGCAGAACAATGGCATTAAATCCTATGGGAACCACAGTTAAATAAAAATATTTGGAAAATTATTTGCTATAAAAATTCTATTTGACTTGAAGAATTTACCTCAGCTTCGTTTTTATTTAGTGAGGTATTTCTTGCCCTTTGCTTTAGTTAAGCCTTTCTGCACTCTAGATGAAGTGGTTATTGTTGTGTGCTATTGAGTCGATTTTGACTCATAGTGGCCCTATAGGACAGAGTAGAAACTTCCCCATAGGATTTCCAAGCTGTAATCTTTACAGGAGCAGATCATCAGGTCTTTTCTCCCACAGAACCACTGGCGAGTTCAAACTGCTGTACCTTTCAGTTAGCAGATGAGCGCTTAAACTGCTGAGCCACCAGGACTCCTTATTTGAAAATAAGAACACAAAAATCTAACTGTGAGAAACACAGTCTGAATTTCATCATCAACAGCTCTTCTCTAAAGACAAGTGACCAAAAGGAGATGTTGGTCATGCTGTAAGATGTTGACTCACTAGGCTTCTCTGGATTATTTTTTTTTTTTGGTAGGCATGGTATTATTATTGCTTACAAATAAAGTGCTATTAGTAATCCAAGGTACGAGTTCATAAAGAGTAAGTCAATTTTTAAAGAGGTCTGAGACCTTCTTTACCTGGGGAAAGATTTAAACTTCAGCAAGAACGATTTAGGGGTCAGGAAAGCATACCTTTGAGAAGGAGAGTTTCAAACATTGGAATGGGTTGCCTTTCCAACCTTTTTTTTTTCAATGATTTTGCATCATTTTGACAAATGAAGCTGGGACTTTTAATGAATCTGATGATGTCAACACAAGGCTCCAAATAAGCTTGACAAGCTGAACACATAGCTGATTCTCACAGGACGAAGTTTAATAGTCCTTTACTTGGATTCAGAAAACCAACTGGAAAAATAGTCAGTATTGAAAATGGTGAAAAATAATGGCTTGAGGGTTTTAGGTAATAGTGAGTTCATTATAAATTAACAGAGTGATGGAGCATTCATAAGTCTAATAAGATTTAGGGTCAATTTTGGAGCAAACTTTCTAGGCTACGGAAGACGTGATAACCCCATTTTGCATTCAACAGTAGTCAAAACTTTTTTTTTCTCAATCCTTTTTTTTTTAATCCTGAGTTCATATCTAGATATGACATTTTAAGAGTGTGTGCTTTCAAAAGCAAGAAATGGACTTGGTCAGGGGATAAAAAATTATCTAAAAAGAAGAAAAACTATAGGAACAGAGATATTTTATTTGGAAGAAAGAAGAGTTTTATTGTCAAAAAGGAAAAAAGCTTCTTCCTGATGTCAAATGTAGATAACAGCTGATAGAAGTTTCCATATAAAGATGAGCGTGCTTATAATCAATCCTTTACAGATAGAATGGGCTGTCTTATGAGGTCAGTATTTCTCACCTATTGGAGAAGCTGGAAAGAGACACTTAACCCACTGGATCTGGATCTAGACTTTTGTGGTGCCTTTCAGATCTGGGATTCTGATTCTAAAGATGTTTAGAGTACTCACATTTTTTTCTGGTAGGCATACCTTCTAAAACAATCAGTTTTTTCGGGAACTTTAGTGACATTAAAAACTAGCTTTCATTATCACAGACAAAAGAACTGGTTGGTTGGCTGGAAATTTCAGTTTTAATGCTCTAGAAGACGTAGTTTGGTTTTGTGATTATTGGTTCATCTTGTCTACATACATGCCTTTTCAATACGACTTTCAATATATTGTTATTGTTCGGCGTTGTCGATTTGGTTCCAACTCACAGTGACCCTATGTACAACTGAACAAAACACTGCCCGGTCCTGAGTCATCCTCACAATTGTTATTCTTGAGCCCATTGTTGCAGTCACTGTGTCAACTCATCTCCTTGAGGGCCTTCCTCTTTTTCACTGACTCTCTACCAAGCATGATGTCTTTCTCCAGGGACTGGTTCAAAGTATGTGAGATGAAGACTCACCGTCCTTACTTCTAATGGGCATTCCGGCTATACTTCTTCCAAGATAGATTTGTTTGTTCTTCTGTCAGTCCCTGGTATATTCAATATTCTTTGTCAACACCATAATTCAAAGGCATCAATTCTTCTTCAATCTTCCTTATTTATTGTCTAGCTTTCACATGCATATAAGGCGATTGAAAACACTATGGGTTAGGCCAAGCGCACCTTCGTCCTTAAAGTGACATCTTTGCTTTTTAATGCTTTAAAGAGGTCTTTTGCAGCAGATTTGCCCAGTGCAATGTGTTATTTGATTTTTTGACTGCTGGGTCCATGGGTCCATTTTACTTGTGGATCCAAGTAAAATGAAATCCTTGACAACTTCCATCTTTTCTCCATTTATCATGATGTTGTTTATTGATCCGGTTGTGAGGATTTTTGTGTTCTTTATGCTGAGGTGTAATCCATACTGAAGGCTGTGGTCTTTGATCTGCATCAGTAAGTTCTTTAATATAAACAGACCAAAGTAAGTTACAACAAATACACATAAAACTCTGAACAGTTTCCAAAGTAAAATTTCATTACAACCAGAAATTTTTTGTTGGTTGCATTTACGTACCATTGTCTCTTCCCAGCCTCTTGACGTACAATGAAAAATCTCCAGATAAATTTTTATCAAGCCCCAGTCAATGGTCCACTTGTTTCCAGGAATATTTGATATTCTAAAACACCCATATGACAAAAGAATTAAGTCAATCCCTTGGAGTTTGTTTTAATAAGATTAATAAAATCAATTCTATGATTCTTTTTTCCTATCAACACCCCCTGTATTTCATTTTTGCTAACCACCAGCTGGCTTCTTTTTTTCCACCACAAAATGACTCTAATCTGCAAGATAATTATGCAGAAAGAGACTTGCTCCAAAAGTTACACAGAGCCAACTATGTCAGCAATGGAAAGAACTAGTACATTTTGTTTTGAAAATAAAAAAAAAATCCTAGATCTGGCAATTTGCCTACTTAACCCCCAAATACTCTTGACTCCAGAATTTCAAATGAAGGAGCTTGTCTTTTCTTTTTCATTTATTTCTAAAACCATGATGTAAACTTTTGGGACATCTTTAAATAACATTCTTCTGAAGTACTGTAGGAACCCTGGTGGTTTAGTGGTTAAGTGCTATGGCTGCTAGCCAAAAGGTCGGCAGTTCAAATCCACCAGGTGCTCCTTGGAAACTGTATGGGGCAGTTCTACCCTGACCTATAGGGTTGCTATGAGTCGGACCCGACTCAACGGCAACGGGTTTGGTTTTTAAAGAACTGTAGAATATTACATTGTATCACAGTAGTGTATGTAGTAATCAGCTAAACTCGATGTTTAGATGGTTAGGATGCTATGTATGTTGTGAACTGTTCATAACTAGGAGTTAAAATTATGATAAGAGTTTTGATATATTCGTTAGTTAAAACTCCTAGATTAAATTTCCTTTCCCTTCTTGACCTCTCAGTATTATTATAAGGTACACTTAACTCCAGAACTTAAAATTTAGTTACAAAAACTCAGACCAGTCTCGACTAGCCAGGGTCACCTCAAATTGTCTTTCAGGAAATAAACATTTAGGCAGAAAAGCAGGTTACATGCTGCCTTCACAATCCTATCTTCTCAATAAATACATTCCAGCTCAATCCATTGTTTTCCGGGTAAAATACCTAGTAAGAGCTGAATGTCTGAGGATATTCTACAGTAGTCTTTTGTTCTAAAATGTAAATTATCAGGAGCATCTTGAAATTCATGGGGATTAGACAACCATGTTGAAATAACTTCTAGATCTTTCACTCTCCAGGGGCCTAAAATGGAGGCTAACCTGTTTGTTATCCTGTGCTTTGAAAATCTCCTACCATAAAAATCAAGGGCTAATTCTAAAAGTAAATATTTTAGTGCTTATTGTTTTGTCTAATTGAAGAGCAAATGTGTACATTAAAGGCCTACTTTTTTGAAATACAAAGCACAGCTCAAATATTAGGTCTTGTGGCTACATATCATTTTTATAGAGCTCCATATTACAACACCATAACCTTTAATTCATGAAAGTGCTTAGAGCTTGCTTCTTGCCTTGAATTAAGTTCTATCCTAATTACTTTCTCAGAGAAGCCAGTGGAAAATTAGATGCATCCCACCAGGCAATAAATACATCACACTAAACAAAATTTAAACTAGAGAACAATCAACCCCTTTCCTTTGTTCTTTCAAAGGAGAAGCGAATTAGACCTTTAAAAAAAAAAAAGATCAAGAGGATTTTATGGGAAATTCAGGGGGGAAAAAACTATTTGGACTGAAATCAAGATGTTATGAATAGTACTTTCTAAGTAATGACACATATCAGCAGTATTTGTAACCATAAGAACAATGTGATAAATTTTAATCACTTGGGACTCCAGCTCTGTGGGAAGTGCTTCTACACAGACATCATTTATAGGTTTCCAGTTATGACCTACGTCTAAAAGACATTTTAATGATAACTGGAGAAAGTAGATAGATTGTCTTCCTAGAGTGTTGAAGTTCCTGCTTGTTGTCATCCTCAGCTCTATTAAAGAGCAGAGGCTTTCAAAGGTACTCTGCAGTCCAGCAATCCGGGTGCAAGACCAAAGGGATGGAACTATCTAAGATAAAATATGCCAGAAACGTACACTCCTCAGGATTTCCTGTGGGAGTCTGACCAAAATAAAGCAATATTAATAAATATAAATTCTGGAACGTTATTATCTACAGAAACAGGGTCTTGAAATGCACCCTTGAAATTCTTCTCGTTTCCTGAGGCAGGTCAACTATTTCAATGTAACTGTGCAAAATGTTAGACCTCCCCACAGGGACAATTGCTTTAAATTATATTAAAGACTCAAAGACTCTAATAGACATGCTAAAGGAAGGAGTTTAATTTGGTGGATGCTCTAAATCTTTGAGCTCTCTCAGGCTCCTAGAGCTCCTTGACCTTGAAAACATTTTTTGGGGAAAAAAAAATGTAGTTTCAAAGCATCTCAACATCAAAAAACATGTAATTATTCAGTTTGCTCTTTATTTTTTTCCTGTCTTTACTGGGTTTTTTGGAGAGAAAGGAGGCTCAGGTAGCGCAGATGGAATAAAAGAAAGATGAACAAAACAACAAAGGGGGAGAAAACTTGCACACTTAATCCATAAAGAACTCTTACAGTACTCCTTTGGAATTCATCCCTATAATTTGGAAAAAAAAAAAAATCCATTCCATGTAGTTAGAAGTCAAGTAGGATTTTCTGATCTGGGATTTCTCATGAGGCAGGATTTTGCAGGATTTGGGTCTTTGGCCTCTGCCAGCTTCCATACCACCCTGAGCAAATGAATCATCTCCCACAGGCAGAAAGAGGCCTATTTCTAACTATTTTCTCTTTGCATCATTTGGCCACTGACAATGCAGAGGAATAAAACGACTCCATTTTATTCTCTTTTCTTTCTCATTACATTCTGCTCCCGATGTATTTTTTTACCCATGGAATATCATTTTCCTTACTAGAGTTAAGGAAATCATAACAAGGAACCCCTCTCAAATCTAGCAACCTTACAACCAATTTGGGGTAAAATCTTTTGTTTTACAAAGTTCTTTGCTCAATAAGACCAATCCTGAATGCGCTTGATTTCACCAGCGTTAGACATAATCAGAAGTGAACTAAAATCAGAGTATTAAAAGTAGAAGACAGGGCAGTAATCACGACCTTCTCCTTAAAGAGTAAATGAAATCCGCCTAAATCTAAACTGACCAATCAACATACAACCCCCCTGTTGCCAAATCTAAAGAGGCTTCCGTTTTCTTTTTAAAACTCTTTATTGAGGAATAATTCACATAAAATATAATTCACTAATTTTAAGTGTCACCACCCATCTGTCATTTGTTGTACTACGGTGGCGTATGTGTTGCTGTGAGGCTAGAAGCCATGCCTCCAATATTTCAAATACCATCAGTGTCACCCAGGAAGGAGAGGTTTTAGTGGAACTTCCAGACTAAGACAGACTAGGAAGAAAGGCCCGGTGATCTACTTCCAATAATTAGCCCATGAAGATCTTGTGGATCACAACAGAAGATTATCTGACTCCCTTGGCTTTGGACACATCATCAGGAAAGACCAATTGCTGGAGGCAGACATTGAGCTTGGTGAAGTAGCAGGCTGAGGAGGGCAAGTGAGACTCTCAGTGAGATGGATTGGTGCAATAGTCACAGTGATAGACTCAACGGCTATTGTGAGGAGGAGGCAGGACTGGTCAGCGTTTCGTTCCGTTGTACATGAGGTCGTCATGAGTGAGAGTCAAATTGTCAGCAATTAACAAGAACAGCAATGTTAAGTGGGCATTGATGATTTTTTTCCTCATTCCCCCCTCACCTCTTTCCTGGGTAAATACCAGTCTTCTTTTGTCTCAGTGGATTTACCTATTCCAGATATTTCCTGTAAGTGGGATCATACGGTATTTATCCTTTTGTGCCTGGCTTATTTCTTTTAGCATAGTGTTTTCAAGGTTCACAGACCTCTATTTTTGGATTGGTAATATTCTAAAATTTGTTTTGAAAAGTAACTTCTTTAAAGATATGAGTGATCAAAGTGGTAACATATCAAAGATAATAATGGAGTCACCAAACATGTCACACAAGCCATATTTTAGACCTTCAAGGACTCTCAACGTTACTTTTTTATTGTTTCCATGTTAAAATATAAGACCTGGTGTTAAGTCGACAAAATAAAGTACTCAAAATCAAGTCTGTTATTGAACACCATGAAGCACCAGGGTTTGTATTATTTGTTAGTTGTTGCTTCCAATGATGAGGCTAGAGTCCAGCTGTTTTGACTAGCTAATGCACTGCTCTGGCTCAGCTCTCTAAACAACTGCACTCAAGGAAACATGGCTCTTCCTCAAACGTCCCGAGCTGAAAGCACCGATGATAACTCTATCCCAAATGAAAGGACTCTAGTTAATCAAAGATGTATAAGTCATAGAATTTTCTAGTTTTAAGTGACCTTAACCATCTAGACCTTCCTTTCTGCCCCACCAATCTGTTTTAATGATCTGCTTAGAGCCATTCATGCACTACTCTCCCAACCCAGGTCTCAGAATCGATGGCGTATTTCTTGTCTTTTGCTGCTAGAAACTCACAACCATGGTTGTTTTGATGTTATTGTTTCTTTCTTTTTCTATTCTTTTTATTGTTGTTGTTGCTTTTTATTTTTAAAGGATTCCTTAACATAATGGAAAACCATGTCAGTGGAAATGTTTTTCTAAATGCTTTTTCTTTTCTCAATCTACTCTTTAAGATTGCTTATCTCATGAGAAAGGACCTTGTCATGAACGGAGTGTCTGTGAAAGCTGTTGAAAATACTGAATGATTACAATACAGAAGAATGATACCCAGCACCAGCTTCCCAGTCAGGCTAAACTGTCACATTTTCTCTGATTAATAAACTACCATACAGACTGGCAATGAAAACTAGTTATTTAACCATAGCTGTGGATTGCCTGGTAGTACACTGCTTAAGAGCTTGACTGCTAACCAAAAGTTTGGCAGTTTGAATCCACCAGCCACTCCTTGGAAATCCTATGGGTAAGTTCTACTCGCTCCTATAGAGTGGTTATAAGTCAGAACTGACTTAATGGCAACAGATATGGGCTGGCATCGGTGTGATAGGCTTTCTACTGAAGAAGTCTTTTGAACTGTAGAATATATTTAGTATTTTGGTTTCAAATGAAGCATCACAGTTCTAGCTCTTTCTCTGTTCCCTATTTTTGGCTGTGTATAAAGTTTAGACAAAGGAGTGCTTCAATTATGCCTCTAATTCAAAGTCTCTGTGAATTAGGAAAATTCCACTGCATGACAAATTGTGTGGCTATTTCAGTTCACAAGACCTTTATTGCAGATCCTGGAGTCCAGGCTAACAAAGATGTAATGATAATAATCAGCTATCACACAGGATGAGAGGAAATGAGTAGAAGGAAGAAGATATACTATGGTTGATGGAAAAATGGTATCTCATAAATGAGAATGCTTCATACCCAATTCTTAGGACTAGCATATTTATTGGTTGCTTTAGACTCTCTCATTCACAAGGGATATTTATTGTTGAGCAGTCAATCCAACCACACTGTACTTTTGAACTTTCCATTCTAATGGGAAGACCTTGTCAGAGAGAAATCTGAATTTCCCCAGATTTGAGAAGTGATGTATGATACCACAGACTGTGTTTTATAGCCTTTGAAGATCGAACCCTCCCTGCATAGAATGCACACATCATTCCAACACTCAAAAAGCTCAGCTGTGATGAACAACTCCACTGAGACTGAAATTATTCAACCAGTGTCCTGTTCTCTGCCTCCCCAAAAGCCTCCTCCATGAAGAGGCTCTTGGAAGACCTCTGAGTTCAGAGGAGAGATGTGTCCACATCAAGTGTCAAAAATCAGGCTAACTCTGATTATCCACGTTGCCTAGGAACTGGGCCCAAAAGTCTTTCTAAGCACACCCGGGCACAATGACTAGGTTTCATATAACCCACCAAACCAGTTGTCATCAAGTCGACTTTGACTCATGGCGACCTATGTGTGTTAAAGCAGAACTGTGCTCCACAGGGTTTTCAGTGGTTGGTTTTTTCGGAAGTAGGTCACCAGAACTCTCTTCTGAGGTGTCTCCGGGTGGACTTGAACCTCCAATCTCTTGATTACCAGCTAAGTGCATTAACCATTTACACTACCCTGGGACTTCTAGGTTTCTCAATGTTCACCTTAATTGAAGGGCATCTTTGCTTTCATTTTCTTCATTTTGTATCCTCATTAAAACATCTGATAACTTTTGAACATGGAATTGAAGCTATTTCTTTCTGCAGGTCACCTTTCAGTGAAATAATAGATTGACTTGAAAAATAAACGGTATCACCTAGGAGTAACGTGTTCCCTTAAACAATGAACTCTGTATGAGGCCAAAAGGTCAACATTTACCCAAAAGTAAAGGTGAGAAGGTAAGGAGGAGAAGAGAAGCTAGACCAATGGAAACAGAACAAACAGAATGGAAATAATAAGGATGCTGACGCCTTGTAAAAATTGTAACAAATGGCACGGAACAATTTGTATAAAAATTGTTAAAGTGGAACCTAATTTGCTGTGTAAACTTTTATCTAAAACATTATTAAAAAACAGAACAGCAACAACAAAAAACAACATCTGACTTGATTAGGGTTCTGTTTATCATAGATCCCCATGTGAAATAAAATTTCAGGTATTAAAAAATAGAAAGCATTTATAAAATTTCTATCCCCAAATTCCGATTCCCTCAATGTGTTCAGCCTGTCAAAAACAAGGCACGGCTTAATCAGGGGCCAAAGGGACTCTACTTTGGAAATGAAGTCTTTCCTTCTTTATCATAAGATTCTCTTTACTTCTTTAGCTGTTATCCTTCGTTTGCATGAAACAGTCACTAATTGGCCCCTGATTTCTGTTTTAAAAGAGCATAGTAGAATGTGAAAGATTTTCCTTATTGTCAGAGTGGAAAGGTTGCTGTACTCAAAGCACACAACTTCATTTTCAAGGAAAACATTTTCGGCCCTCTGTTATTAATGACTGGAATTTAAAAAAACAATAACAAACCACTCAGATATTTTTCCAAGACTCACAATCTGAAGGCTTCCCATTTAGCCAAACCTCCCACTAGACAAGTAGGAAAGATAAACAAAGCAACAGACCCTTGGGCTGTACACACTGACAAGATTGCAGGCTTTAGGATTAGAATGTTTCATCCCCATATCCAGTGTCTCCCAGAAGGACTTCTAGTAGGAGGAAAGAGGAAGCATGAGGTTAGGAACTTAAAAAGATTAGGCAGATAGTCAAAACGCCGGATAGATGAGGCAGCCTGTAACTCAGCACAGGCGGCAGAACATCTCCCAGGGGTCCCTGCAAACATTGGACAGTCGGCAAAGGAAGCAGAAGCCTTCTGACAGCCCACGCTTAGCATCATGCCTGTACCCACTGCTGGACAGCCAGGGTGGTGTTCAAGGTGTGTTGGGGAAAGTCCAGGACATGCTGAAAGTATAAAGCCTTAAATCAATATTTGCTGGATGGAAGACCTGGTGAAAAATATCATGCCATGACTGCTTTCACGCAGCAGGCAGAGAGAGAAAGGGGCAGGAAGAAAATGTACATTGTGGCATTTCAAGTGGCGTTTTGAATTACCAGATGAGTAAGTGACACAGGGTCCCAGAGGCTTGCTTTAAACTGTAAAGGAAAAAGCTCTGTGTATGTATTTGTTAAAAATAGTAAAATAAGCATCTAACTGTGCATTGGACACATCGGAGTACCAGGCTCTTTCAATATCAGCAGGATAATGGAAGGTTTGATCTAGTAAGGTCTTAGAGATCATCTCACCCAGTGGTTCTCAACCCTGTTAGTACCAGTGCCCCTTTCTAATTATCTATCCGAATAGATAACATTGTGTGAAATAGTTATACTATTTGAAATAAAACTCATAGATAAATTTTCCCACCTACATATATCATTTAAAACACTTTAATAAGTGCTGTAACTATAGTAAGAAGAAATAAAAGTAATTTATAATCAATGTGCCTTTCAAAATGTGACAACTTAAGCATAAGCACACTGGAAGATACTGTATAGTTTTGTGAGGTTTCCACCTACTTACAATGAATAAGTTTGGACTTTAGTGGAGACAATATTCAAATGCATATTGTCAGTACTTCCTCCTTCACTAGCATTTTGAAACATGGGTGAAATGGCTATATTCTTATACATAGAATCATCATAAACATGAAAGTGTAGAATGCAATGATATAGGTGTATTTTATTGGCAACTCAAATACCACATGAAGCTTTACATTTCTAGAACAAAACTGTTATATTAAAATTTACGTAAGATACTTTATATACAAAACAGAATTGGCTTCTAGGCTCAGATAAACAGTGACTGTCTAGGGCACGTTGGAAAGTTGTGTGGACATTTTCATTTGGGTGAGACTGTCCATGAGTAACAGAATATGAGCCATCCCTGGCCAGATCCACAATATGCCGGGTGTACCCTCCTCTCTCCAATCTTTGTGGGAGGCATAATCGCTCCCCATAACGTTCGAAACATTCCTACACCTACATATTGAGAACAATTTTTCTATTCTAATCTTCTCAATCTACATATTATACATTTGAAACCCCTCAAAGTTGAATCCTTCGTCACAATCTGGACTACTCATCAAGTTGTATAGATTTATTAATGTTTAATTTCTTCAAAGCTTCTATGAAGTCTTTTTAATGGTTTAAGCCCTTAAATCCAGCTCCATCCTGCTTTATTTTTCTTACATCCGATATTCTTTCTGTTGCGCCAAACCAGTATTTGTTGTTGTTGTTAGCTGCTGTTGAGTTGGTCCCAGACTCATGATGTCTCCATGTGTTACAGAGTAAAACTGCTCCATAGGGTTTTCTTGGCTGTAATCTTTATGGAAGCAGCTTGCCAGGCCTTTCATCCACAGAACCATGGGCTGGGTTCCAATCACCAACCTTTGGGTTAGCAGCTGACCATAATACCCTTTTTGCTACCCGGGCTCCTTCTGTATATTTGCTATCCCTGAAACATACTGTCACTTTGCCACTTTGATATTGTTTTTTCACATTTCTCAAGATCAAATTGTCCTCTATGATCATCTTTCTGCAAATATACTCTCTTCTGTGAGACATTCCCTCACATCGAAACCTGAAATGGTCGTTCCCTCTAGTTAACTTGCATAGAAGTCCTTATTCTTTCACACAGTGATGAGCACAATTTCAAGAGTGTATCTCCATTGTAAACACCTCAAGGCAAAGCCTAAGCCTCAGAATTCTTTGTGTTCTACCCACCACTTAGCACAGTGATCTTATACATAGTAGGTACTTAGTACATTGTTATTTGTAGGTACCCTTCAATCGGTTCTTACTCATAGCAACCTTATGTACAACAGAACGAAACACTGCTCAGTCCTGCACCATTCTCACAAGTGTTGCTCTTTGAGCCCACTGTTGCTGCCACTGTGTCAATCTATCTTGTTGACGGTCTTCCTCTTTTTTGCTGACGTTCGTTCTACTTCACCAAGCATGATGTCCTTCTCCAGGGCCTGATCCCTCCTGATAACATGTCCAAATTATGAAGGATGAAGTCTTGTCATCCATGCTTCTAAGGAGCATTCTGGCTGTACTTCTTCCAAGACAGATCTGTTTGTTCTTCTGGCAGTCCACGGTATACTCAATGTTCTTTCACCAGCACTATAATTCGAAGGCATCAATTCTTCTTCAGTCTTCCTTATTCATTGTTCAGCTTTCACATGCATAGTATAGGTTCTCAGTTTTTATTTGTTGAATCATTGCAGTGCATAGATTCCTTAACCAAAGGGATACCAATCATCCCAGTTAATACATATTGTTCATGGGAGGATGAAACAAAGCACAGTTTAAAGCAACATGGCTATACTGGGGAACATCTGGGAAAGAACAACAGAGACATCAGTCTGGCTTGCAGTGGCCAGGAAATGAAGTGGTTCATTCCTAGCGACGGCCCATTTTGTATTTGGAGGCAGAGATATAAACAATGAGAGGCTCTGTTAAAAACAGCTGCAGTCACAAATCTCCCAACAAGCTTCATATATGCAAACTACAGGAAGAACTCCTGGTGCCATATTGGGCTTCTCAGTCACACATGGAGAGTGGAGCAATCACTGTCAGTAGTGTCATCTTTGAACACGACGTAGAACGTGTCCATATCCCCACTTGCCATGTGAGTGAAGGTGAAGGAGAAATAGGGTGGGGTCACTGACACCAGTGTGTCATTTTTTAGGCTGTTTATAAAGCCCTTGCAAAATCTGACTAGAAATTTCATCCCTGGACAATTATTTTTAATGTTTAAGTAGAAAAACAGGCTTTAAATTAAATCTGCGCAAATTTTTATAGATTATATCCAACTTCAGGTTTTATTTTTCCCAGGTGTTCACTGATTCGTTGTCAGGTTGTTTGGGTTATCGCCTTCTCATCTGAACGTTTTATTGTGAAAGTACAAGATGTGAGATATAACATGATGTATTAGGCATATAAGTAATCAGGGAAAAATGTAGTTAAGCCCCTGTATTCTTTGGAAATATGCATAAATATTTACAGATTATAGAGTTAAATCCAACTTTTTTTTTCTGTAAATGAAATACATCCCACATTTTGTAAGTGAGAAAAATCAAATTCTGGAAAGCAGGAGGACACAAAAGCTTAAGAGACTGGGAAAATTGATTCACAGCCCCAACAAAGCAATGCTGCACGATTTTCATAACTTCTCTCCCTCTAACATCCTAGTAAACTAGAATGTCTGAAATGTGTCTTTTTATACTAGTAAGTAATTTGGTAAGAATTGTAATAATAAGCTCTACATCTGGACAGGAGGATCTAAAGTCAGTGCTTTCTTAAATGTTAAAGACACTATTCATCACATATCTGGGATCTTGATTCGTGATTCCTGGTTCATTATCCCAAATTTACTAATAGCTTAATTTTTCACCTATTTTCTTATTCTTCCTAGTAAATTTGCCTCAATATACAAAGCAGAATTTGTCTGTACATCAGCAGTAAAGGCAATAACTTACCATGAAAGAGATGAAAATACTTTCATTATTCACTGCTTTGTGTGTTTGGTTAACAGCAAATTCTATCTGGAAGAGATACTTTTAATTTAGAAAGGATTGTTTAAATTGATTATCTGGGACTACTATAGAAGCTTTAGTTAGCATGTTAAATTAGCTGATGAATCATATAAAACACCAGAGAAAATAACACAAAGAATGAGGAAGCCTTGATTGGAGGGTGTGGGAAGAAGGGACATTATTTCAAGATTATGGAGGATGAGCTTTATAAATAATGAGAAATGATTATCCTGCTTTATTAGAAGTTAAATTTAAGATGTGACTGGTGATAGCAGTGTTTTCCATTTAATCAGTGGACACAAAATAATTATCTTGGGGGACTCATTCACACTCACAAGTGTCAGTAAGATGAAGGGACACACCTGTAGCATTAAATTACAATCCAGCACAATAATATAAAACCACTGCACCTGTCTTATCACACCGAGCTGCCTGTAAAAAAAGGAGAACTGTCAGTGGTTTCACGTGGAAAATTATTAAGACTATTCTCCAAAGGTAGCTACGTACTATTTAGACTATTTGGATTGAAGCAGTTGGTTCAATGAAAATAGGCAAATAGACATTATGTGTAATTTTAAAAAGTCAACAAATGGCTTCTTTGACCTGAAATAATTGGGAATTTTAGTTAAGGTAGGCCAACTTTGTGTATGTATGTGTGTGTATATATATATATACATAGACAAAGACTCAAAGAAGTAGGCGTTGCATTCTGAGGGGAGAATATACAGAGATCCATGGAGGTGGGTTCCTGTGGAGTTTGAAGATCTATGTTTCCACCAGTTCAATTGTCTCGTGGCAATTAGGTACTGAATCTGTAGGCCTGGAATTACTTGCAAGGGTGACATATACACACTCCAGGGAAAGCATCTTAACAAGAATATTATGTAGAGTTAAAAAGAAAAAAACAAAGAGCGTCAATTCTCACTTATTATTTAACAGTAATATTAGCCAGACGGAGCAAAGGAATTGGTTATTTCAAATACCTCTGACCTGCCAGGTGCTCCTTGGTAATTCTATGGGGCAGTTCTACTCTGTCCTATATGGTCGCTATGAGTCAGAATCGACTCGACGGCAGTGGGTTTTGGGTTTCTGACGTAGATTATCAATATTCATCTTCAAAACAGAATCTGTGGGAAGGAAATATGTTGAAAAGAGTTAGTGATAACAGTTTTTATACCTAAAAGATCAGTTTCTAAGACTAATGCCTGAAATCCACTAGGAATTCCAGGCTTAGAGCCCTTTACAGAGCTCCAGGCACAGGACCCATAACCAAAAGGGAAGACACGTTTCAGATTCCTCATTAGAACAGAGAAGCCCGTTTCTGGGTTTTAGCCAAGTCTACCTTTCAGCTTCCTGTCTAACTCCCACAATTGTACACCAGCCATCAGTTCAAACTGGACTCATTTCCTCTCTCAAACAGACTCTGAAGCCTCCTGCCTATCCCAACTCTTCCACTCAAAATTCTACTCATTCTCTAAGGGTTATCTCAAATATCACCACTTTCAGCTACATTAATTTTTCTCTAATATGTTCCTGTTTCCTACAATCAATGAGTAGAGAGACATGTTAGGGAAAAAAGAAGGGGAAAGATATCATTAAAATTTTATCATGTATTCAAGATTGTTAACAGTATCTAAAATAACATTTTTCCTCCTTTATACTATATTAATAACATATAAACCCGTTAATTAAAAATAAAAGCAACAGTAATTCTGCTAATAATTTACTGTATATTGTTCCATTACTTTTTTCTATATATGTCTGCATGAGTATATATATTTAAAACTTTTTTACAGAAATGAGATCTCATTATAAACTGTTTTTAAGCAGTTTCTTTTTCATTTATTAATATATAGCTTATATGGTTCTACATTTTTAATTAAAATATTCAATTGCCACACAATATTTCATTGTATGGAGATAGTAAAGCTTATTTAACTAATGTCTTATTCTGGAACATTTTTTTCTTTTTCATTTTTTGCTATTATAAGCATCCTTAGAAATCTTGGTGGCATAGCGGTTAAGACCTACAGCTGCTAACTAAAAGGTCAGCAGTTTGAATCCATCAGGCGCTCCTTGGAAACTCTGTGGGGCAGTTCCACTCTGCCTATAGGGTCACTGTGAGTTAGAATCAACTCCATTGCAACGGGTTTGGTTTTCCTGGTTTTATGGGAAACATATCTTTACACATTCATTCAAAAATATTTGTTGGGTGTCTGTTTTGTCCTGGGCATACCATGATAGGCATTTCATTGTTACTTTCTCAGGATAAATTGATAAAATTTTAAAACTCTGGATCCAAGTATATGAACACGTTTTGAGTACAGATTTCCCAATATCTTCTTCAAATTAAGATACATATGTATTTTTGCATCTTTGCCAATTGGTTAGGGGAACCATTTTGCATTTATTTGATTTACAATGGGATTTTACATTTAAAAACCGTGTTTTGGCAGTTTTCTTTCTTTTTTTCCTCCTTTGTGAATAGTCGTTAGCCTTTGCCCGTTTAAAATAGCAGGTGTTCAACTCTTTGTTATTGGTTTAGAAGAATTTTTTAAGCATTGAACAGGTTAATCATTTGTTTATCACTACATTGCAAATACTTCTTTATTTTCTTAAATTTTGTTATTTTTTTCAAACAGACTTAAAAAAACTTTTATGAAATACAGTCTGTCAGTCTCTCTTTTATGCTTTTTGCCTTTGGTGTTTATACTTGGAAAATTATTCTATACCCTCACAGGCCTACCGTAGATGTTATTTTTCAAAGACTTATAATTGTGGAGAATTTGTAATGTGTCAACTTAGCTATCTTGCAAATACATTTTACAGAATTTCATTCTCTGTGTAGTTCCAAGCTAGCTGGACCCAGAAGAAGCATTTTGTGTGAGATTTAGAGGGTAGAAGTAGAAGTAAAGCAAGGGACATGTGCCTTTTAGGCTTAGAAGGTTGGTGCAAGGTCACTAGGTGCCATTGCAGCTTAGACAGGTCGTCATGTATCTGCTGGCTAACCTGCTTGGCAGGAGCAGCAGCCAGACTCACAGTTGTTTCAACTGTTGCTGAATCTGCCTTCAGCGTCTCCATTTTTTAGATACACCACAAAGATCCCCAGCTTCTCCTGCAGGACACCTGCATCATTAAATTTGAAGGCTTAGGGTTGAGCTAAACTCGAAAAGTAATTTTGGTACCATAGCTATCTTTAGGAAACCCTGGTGACCTAGTGGTTAAGTGCTACCACTGCTAACCAAAATGTTAGCAGCTCAAATCCACCAGGCGCTCCTTGGAAGCCCTATGGGGCAGTTCTCCTATGTCCTATAGGGTAGCTATGAGTCAGAATTGACTCAGTGGCAATTGATTTGGATTTTTTTTTTTTTGAATTATCTTTAAAATAACGCCTGTAATCAGAAATGTGTGATACCATTGAATTTATTCGAGTCTTCTTTTACATATTATAGTTTTCTTAATATAGATCATTTGCATTTTAAAACACACAAGTAACGTATATATATTTTTGTTGTTTTGTTAGTAGGGCCTTTCTTTCTGTGTGTGTATATATATACACATATGTACGTATAATTTTAATTATTAAAATTTAGGTATATGAGTCAGAATCAACTTAAGGGCAACAGATTTGGATTTTTGGCTATTAAGAGTGCTAATTTTTTTTCTTGCTATAATCACCTCACAATCAAGTACCTTTCTGAGATGTTAACTATTCTAATTGTTTTTCAAATAATTCTTTTGGGTTTTCTAGTAGAGAAGCATTTCTGTACAAATAATATCTTTTTCTTTTATAATATTTGTAAATGTTTTTATTTCCCATACCGTAGTGATAATCTAAAATATACCAAAGATACTAATCTGCTTGATTCTAATTTAGCAAGTTAAATTCACTAGTGTGAACAAATTAGTGAACACTGGGCACGCTTTCTGATAAACTTATGTAACTGGAGCCCTGGGTGCGCAATGGTTACACACTCTACTGCTAATCGGAAGGTTGGCAGTTTGAACTCACTAGCTGCTCTGTGGTAGAAAAGACCTGGCAATTTGCTCCCATAAAGATTACAGCCTAAGAAATTCTTTGGGTCAGTTCTACCCTGTCCTGTAGGGTCTCTATGAGTCGGAATCGACTCGACAGCAAGCAACAATGTTTTTGTAAGAGGTTGGGCCAATTAACAATGGTAATTAAAGCCAAATATAATTAGTTATGTAATACTTAGATTTTTCTGATCATTTGCGTTTAAACTGCATGATGAAGTCTGTGTGATCAGATGAAACAGGCATCACAAAGCAGTGGCAGAAGAGAAATAGGCATAAATGAAATCTCTAGCTAGCTTTGACTCACAAGTGAGAGGAAAATCCGGTGCCCCGGCCCTGGAGGGCCTTGAAAGTCAGATTTTCATGCAGAAAAAGGTGAGGTTAGCCCAGCACTGAGGGTGAGAGATAGAGAAGAAATTGATTCAGGGTTTCTGGAGATTTAGCCTTGTGTGTGTGTGTATGTGTGTGTGTGTGTAGGGTGAGTGTTGACAGTAGACAGGGGCTAATCTCCAGTTAATTGCAAAATAATAGATCATATTACATGTCTCTCCCTCCCCTTCCTTTTGCTCTTTCCGTGTTACCTTGCTGGGTAGGAGCAGCTTGGGTGGTAATTAGGCTGTCTCTGCCCACACTGTGAACTACTCCGGGGGGATCCAGCTATCACATAACCCTTGTTTAGATCTCTCCTCTGCGGGATCTGAGGTTTAAGCCTTCTAATGGACCAGTAATAAACTCTCTTGGGAATAGATCTTTTTCCTGCCACTACCACTGAGGAGTTGTTTTCACTCTGCCTTCCAAAACGACTCTTATTCAAACAACCTTTACGTTCAAAGACATGGCTCACTGGGCTAGACCTTTTTCATAAAAAGGATGGAAATTTTTAACTGAAGCTCTTTTCCCCCTAAAAGCCATTGACTTCTACGAGTCATCTTCTCAGTCTTTTTGCTCCTAGGCTTTCTTACCCTTAGACGATCTCAAGAGGAGCAGGATCTGATATCTTCACATTCACTGGCCCAAACGATTTAGTAATAAATGTGTTAGAGAAGACTTCAGCTAGATAAACAAATTCCCTTAAGTAACTTTGCTTTTACTCAAGGGTTTGGGAAGGAAAATGGGTAAAATTTATTCAAAAAATGGATTGGCATATGGTTTTATTTTGTATAATTTGCAAATGGCTACATCTGACCCTAAGTATCATTGTCAACTGGACAAAGATTTTTTTGCAGTTACCCAGAGTTTGGTGGCAGGAATCAGTCTAAATATTCATATGATACACAATTCAGTTTTTGCAATACTAAGGTCAGACTTCTATTTCCTTACCTGTTTTCTTCTCGCCTCCAAGTACTCAGTTTTATGGGGACCCCTGTTGTTGTTGTTATCAGTCCTCAAGTAGGTCCCTGACTCACAGAGTTTCCATGTACAATGGAAAGAAACACTGCCCAGTCCTGCACCACGATCAGCTGGAGATGGGAGCAATTATACATTAATATACCACTGTATTGCTGTTGTTGTTGTTAGATGCCTTTGAATAGATTCCTACTCATAGCAACCCTGTGTACAATAGAAGGAAACACTGCACGGTCCAGCGCTATCCCCACAATCTCTGCTATGTTTGAACCCATTGTTGCAGCCACTGTGTCGATCCATCTCCCTGTAAATCTTCATCTTTTTAACTGACTTTATACTCACTATATTAGGCATGAGGAGAAGCCCTTTCTCAGCTGGTTCCCCACAGAAAGGGAAATGCACAAAGTCCAGGGCTTGGTATGTTTTCCCAATTCAGTTTATACTAACAATGCCTTGTTCCTAAAAGACTCGCCCCCTTTCGCTTCCATGAAACCCTGCTCTTCTGGCTTTCTTGCTCTCTGGATATTTCTTTTCTATCTCCTTTGCTAAATCATCTCTCTTTCCACATCTCTGAGAGGTAATTTCTCTCCATCTCTGTAATTTCACACCTGGTATCTGTTTTGGCTTTCTTTTTTTCTCATACCATATTTCTCCCTTGAAAAGCATTGTCCCCCCCATAGCCCCAATCAGCATTTTTAGAAGTATTTTTTCACACATCCCTTTCCTGACTCCCATCGTTCAATTATATCAAATCCTGGTGCTTCTATCTCCAAGGTATCTCTCTAATCTGCCCACCTCATTGCATCCCCATTGCTCGTACCCTAGATAAAATCACACCCCTCTCTCCTAAGGCTTATTGCTTTTCCAAGCCCCTGCCTCAAGCCTTGCTCCCCTCCATTTATTCTCCACTTTGTCATCTTTCTAAAATGCAAACCTGATCATGCTTCCTTCTGCTCCTCACTGTTCTCAAGACAACAACCATGTTCTATAACATGGTGTACAAGATTCTTTATTAATGAGCCCTGCTCACGTCTCTAGCCTCATCTTTTAGCCCATTATTTTTATTCCTGTTTGTTTTGCTCCAGCCCTTCTGCACTATGATCCTTGAGCACAGTTTCTTTAAATATTTTGATGAAATGCTCCTTTAATACCCTTTTCCCCAGTTTAAGATGACTACTCCTCCTGTATGCTTCTAGAGTATAGAGCACTCCCCCTCTTCCTCACATCTTATTTTATTGAAATTGTGTGGTTGGTTGTCTCTATCTCCCACTGGAATCTAAACTTCAAGATGGAAGCGATCCTGTTACATTAACCATTTTCCCCTAATTCTTACTATATAGTAATCACTCAGTATAAACTTATTCATTCAATCAATAAATTGCAATGAGTTGTAGGAATGTCAAAACAAACACATGCACAGATAAAAAAACCTGTGTTCAAAAAGACAGTGGCTATTAGGTGCACACATACTTTCTTGCTCAATTCTTTCTTGTTTCTCCTGCAAGTTTTTCTTGGTGTCTGTGTCTTCCATTTTCAGATTCGATCTCAGGCTAGGCCAAAGCATGTGTTAGTTTTTTTAAGGGGTGGAAATGAAGACCTCCTAAACTTTCAAATATGGATGTAGCATCTCTTTGAGACCCTATATTTTTCTCTACTCCTGTATCATGTTTTTACTTTCGTTTATACTTTCTTCAGTTTATTTGTGAAAGAAAAGAGGATGGATTCGAAGTTTCTGCTTCTCATACATTGTTTCCAGAAGAACTTCACTTGCTTTCCCTCTTTCCAACGTATTTCCATAAAGTGACAGATCAAGTGTGACTATATCTAAGTAATTTCACAATTCAGAATTACCTTTTGATGGTTAAGTCAGGAGGCTGAGTTTTTTTTTTTTTTTGGTGGTGTTAGTAGAGCACTAGCCACTGGCACTGTCTATTACATCTTTGTGACACTTTGTAATAATAAACTGCCTCTGCTTTTGTGAGGGTCCTAGTCTTGTGTTTAGATTTGTAAGGCAATAAGTCCAAGGAAAACCTAGCTGAGGTCTTTATACTCAAGCCACTCTGCCTCAATGTTTATACTTCATACTAAACAGAACTATAATATTATACATTTTATACTTTCACATTTTTAAAAGGTCTTGATAAGGAATGGCACATCTGTACATCTGAAAGCAACACTTACTTCCTCACATACGGGCTAAGTAGACTTTTTTTTATAACATCTTCATGCATGTAATTAGTTTTGACACATAGAAATTCATCCTCCTTAATTGAACATGTAAATATTTGGAGACTGTTGGTCTAATAGTGATTCAAATTCTGGTATTTTTGTGATAAAACCTTTCCAACAGGAATGAAGGGATGTCAAATTCCATTTATAAGCTAGATAAATATTAACTGCCAAACGTTTGTAATGTTTCAAAGCATTATAGCTGTATTAAAAGAGCGAGACTACACGCTACATATTTATTTTAAATTTATAGTCTTCCACATTGGCATTGACTTTAGTCCTTTTTATCTCATGCTCATGTAATTTAAGTAGAGATTACCTTAATATTTCCTGTTTCTAAGAACAAAATAGCTCAGTTTATCTATAAGAATATGTTTCCTATGCTTTGCAGGTAAAATCCAGACTAAAATGGAACAAGTCCCACCTGGGTTTATTTTCAGAAATAAGCCCTTGTTAAGATTGCCTCCAGATAATATTAAGAGTTTGTCAGGGTGTATCTCTCTGCTTCTCAGGACTAGATCCTTCAGATTCTTTGCTACGCCATCAGTCCCTAGAAGATTCCTTCTTTGCTATATGAAACTCCTGCACAGGTGACCATTACTGCTACTACCACTTGGGCCTGGGGGTGGGGGGAAGGCATAACTCTTCTTTAGAGTACATCTTCTTAGTTTTCCATTTCTGGTGTTGCCTAGGAAGCTCCTACTGGAACCAGCACTCTCAAAGCCAGTGATGGTAAACTCTGAACAAACTACATACAACATCTGTAAGCACTGGTGAATGAACAAAAGCAGACAGACTCTGAAAGGGAGGTGATACTAGAAGAAGAGTACAGCATGGGGTGAACTGTCCATTTTATATGTCTTTGAGCCTGAGGGCTCACCAAAGTCAGTGATATACTTGGGGACTAAAGCTCCTTTTGGCCTTAGGAATCAGGGGACAAAGTTCATGGCAACCATAACTGCTAAAAAGTGAAGGAGTTCTGGGAGGAGAGACCCAGAAAGACCCCCGAATTCTGTGTATAAATTCTTCCCAAATCTCAGACTGACCCCTGAACCATGCAAGTATGAGACAGACTCAAGCAGCTCAGCTAAGGATAAAACAACTGAACTGGGATTTGAGATGTCATTTGCAATGTGGATTGAATCAAGTTAATTGCCTGCTGAAACAAACAAACAAAAATCCTCTTCAGACTATAACAACAGAATCTAGAGTCTCCACAATAGAACATTAACAATGCCTAGGAAAAAAATCTAAAATTAGTCAACATATAAAGAATCAAGAAAATACGACCCATTCTCAAGAGAAAAGACAATAAATGGAGATCAATTCCAAGGTGATCCCGATGTTAGAATTCACTAATAAGGATATTAAAGCAGCTTTTATAACTATGTACAAGAATATAAGGAAAAAATATGTTCACAATGAGTAAAAAGATAGGAATTTTTAGTAGCGAAATAGAAAATATTTAAAAAAACCACATGGAACTCGTAGAATTGAAAATACAATATCTGAAATAAAAAAATCACCAATGAACTTAATAGCAGGATAGAGATTATACAGGAGAGACTTGGCAAATTTGAAGATAGGTCAATAGAAATTATCCAATATGAAGAACAGAAAAAAAAAATGGAATAACTAAAGCCTCAGGAACTTGTGATACAATATCAACAGGTCAAATTTGCTGCAAAAGACCTCTTTAAAGTGTGAAAAGCAAAGATGTTATCTTGAGGACTAAGATGTGCCTGACCCAAGCTATGGTATTTTCAGTCACCTCACATGCATGCAAAAGCTAGACAATGAATAAGGAAGACCTAAGAAGAATCGATGCCTTTGAATTATGCTGTTGGTAAAGAATATTGAGTATACTATGGACTGCGAGAAGAAAGAACAAATTTGTCTTGGAGGAAGTACAGCCAGAATGCTGCTTAGAAGTGAGGATGGCAAGACTTTGTCTCAGGAATTTGGACATGTTATTCCTAAGGACCAGTCCCTGGAGAAGGACATCATGCTTGGTAAAGTAGAGAGTCAGCAAAAAAGAGGAAGACCCTCAACAAGGTGGGCTGACACGGTAGCTGCAACAATGGGCTTAAATATGACAATGATTGTGGAGATGGTGTCGGACTCAGAGTGTTTCATTATGAGTCAGCTCTGACTTCACAGCACCTAACAACACCAACATGTGTAATTCAAGTTCTAGAAGAATAAGAGAGAGAATGGGGAAAAAATAATGGCTGAAAAATTTCCCAAATTTACTCATTTAAAAAGTTCAGCAAAAGGCACACAGGATAAATAAGAAACCATCCCTAGTCAAATTATCTGAAATTAAGCCAAATCATGCTGAAAACTAAGGATAAATCAGAAAATTTGAAATTAGCCAGAGAAAAAACAACATATTACATAGAGGAGAACAATGATTTAAGTAACTGCTGATTTCTTATCAGATATCATGGAGCACTGTTCATAATTATGGAGAACAGTTCATCTTTATGTTGCTGAAAGAAAAATAAACTGAAAACCCAGAAATCCATATCCAAGTGAAAATATCCTTTAAGAATGAAAGCAAAATATATTTAGAGATTTAAAAAAAAAAAAACCCAAAACTAAGGTTTTCTTTTTTTTTTTTTCCCCCAGAAGAACTGCACTATGAAATACTAAAGAAATGTCTTCAGACTGCAGGCCAATCCTACCAGACAGAAACTCACATCTGTAATTCATCACCTCAATAGGGTACAGGTCCTTAATTCTCATAGTAGAAGAGGTTGCTGTGACTTCCATTGGTGCTTTTTCATTGATACTGGTAGGAGATTAAAACATATTTAATAATTTACAACTATTTCAAAGTTTCAGACTTGTTCTAGAACTGGGGTTGACTAAAGATGACCTATGGGCCAAACGCGGCCTGCCGTCTGTTTTTATAAAAACAGGTTTTATTGGAGCATAGCCATGCCTGTTCATTTTCACGTTGTCTATGGCTGGTTTTGCACTACAATAGCAGAGTTGACAAGCTGTGACAAGAGACCAAACTGCCAGCAAAACTTAAAATATTTACGTGTGTGGCTCTTTGCAGAAAAGGTTTTCTGACCCCCGTTCTAAAGTCCTTGACTAAGTTGACTTGGCTGTGTCTGTCTTCACACCAATGTGAACCACTGAGTATTTCCATGGCTCAGAGCCTATGCCAAATGACACCTGGACCCAGAGGGAAGAGAAAGTTTATTCTCACTCCAAACTAAGGTCCACCTTCCATATCGTCATTTCATGTTCTCGTGTTGACCTATTTTTAGGATGATGTAAACAAGATTTTCCTTTCCCTTGAAGGGAAGTTCATCCTTCACCCTTGGAATGTATATGGCTGTATGAGCCTGACAGAATATTCTGATAATGATTTTGCAGTAAAATATTTCCTAAAGTCTGGTTTATTTCGGCTTGAATAACACTACACTCTTTATCAACAATTAGCCAAGAAGAGGTTGCTTGAATATCTAGTTCCTTTGCAGTCTCTCCTCATCAAGAGTTCAAAAGGTCTTGATGTCAAGGTTCATTCAGGGTTAACCTGTTACATAACCAAAGTGAACACTTACACACAAAGGTGTATCTGTTTACCTTCACTTTGCAAAAACATACTCATTTAAATAAACTTGTTCACCCACGAAGTTACATAAGTAGTCATTTAGCTATACCTAAAGGAAAGCCTACCACCTATCTGTCAGTTTGTCACACTGTAGTGGCTTGAGTGTTGCTATGATGCTGGTGGACAGGTTTCAGCAGAGGTTCCAAACTAAGGCAGATGGGGAAGGAAGGCCTGGCAATCTACTTCTGAAAATTAGCAAATAAAAACAGAATCAGCCAATGACAACAGAGCGTTGCCCAACTCGTTTGCTTTTCATAAGTCATCAGGAGGGATCAATTGCTGGAGGAGGACATCATGTTTTATAAAGTAGAGGGTCAACAAGGGCACGGGGGTCCATTGGTGAGTTGGATTGGCACAATAGCCACAAAGGACTTGAACATGCTTGTGATTGTCAGGATGACGCAGGACTGGACGATGTTTCTTTCATTATGTTGTACATAAGTTATCATGAGGCAGAGTTGGTACGATGGCACCTAACAATGACAATGGCAAAAGGAGAGCCAAGGGGTAGCTCTCAAGTTGGCTCAGACTCGGAGCTGGCTCAGGGCAAACAAGTTACTTTTCTACGCATAGATAAGGTGCTTTTTTGTGGTGCTCTGATTATATTTGTCTTTATATAATGTTGAACATTTTTCTGAGGAGAGTCTGTTGGTCATTTTCAGTGCCCAGCCACCTATGCTATCACAAATATGAATTGTGGGTCTTTACTTTGTTTCTCCTTTGTCAAGCACCTGGTATGGGTACACGGGTCTTGTTACAGTTCCATGGTATATCTCAGTCCCCAAATAACTGTGCATCTTCAAGGAGAAGGAGATATTATTTCACACATTCCTTGAATTCTTTTGCCATGCAGGAGACCCTTCATCTTTGTAAATCTACTCCAACTTATCAGAGCCACCTTCACCTATCCATCTCTGTATTCTTGGAAAACAGTAAAAGTACATTCATTAAGAACACTTCATTAATTTTTTTTCTTCTGGTTCTCAAGGAGTAGATAACTGAATTAACCATCTTTCTCAGTTCGTGGCACTCTCATCCTCAGTCCATATAGGTCCCGATGTTGTTTTATTTTTCTTTTTTCCGTAGACCATGACCCTGTGTGTGATATAATTTTGGATATATATATGTTTTTATGAAATACATACTGTTTTGTATGTATGTGTTTTATGTTTAGAATGGCATTGTGCTAAAAACTTGTGTATTTTTTTCCAGAATGGTCACCTCAATTTTTTTTTTTAAGATCTAGCCATATGCCATTTATACATTTAGTGGCATTACTTCTAATTGCTGCATAACGTCACATGGTGTGTATCTACTATATTTACTTCTAATTTTCCTAGTTGTAGACACTTAGGATGTCTGCAAACAACAGCATGATGAGTATTCTTGTTCAGTTCTTTCAGCTGTATGCCCCGAAGTGTGATCACTGGGTCATCAGATTGACACAAATTCCTCTCCAGGTTGGCTCTCCCATCAGCAGCACATGAAATTTCTTGTTCCCAAGTTTCTAAATTTTACAATATGTTGGTGTAATGTAGTGTCACATTATTACTTTAATTTCTTTTTTTGCCAATGTCTGGTGAGGCTAAGAATCTCTACATATTGAATGTTTATGTTTTTTCTTCTATGAATTCTATAAATTATTGATTTATGTCATTTATTTTTTAATATCTTTGGCCTTTTTCCTTTACATTTGTAGGATTCTCTTGTATATTCTGGATACAAATCCCTTGTCAGTTTTAGATATTTATAAATATTGTCTAATAATTTACCCATCATTCACATATTAACTTTGTATGTGGTGTGTTTTATTGAGCTGAAAAACTTAAGGACAATGAATTTGATAAATATCTCTTTTTTTTCAACTTACAGTTTGTTTTTGTAGTCTTATTTAAGAAATTTTCCAATTTCAAGGTTATGAGAATATTCTCCAACTTTTTTTTTAAGCATTGTAGTTTTACCTTTCACTTTTAGCTCTTTCATCTTTTATGAATTCATATTTGCAATATGGTGTAAGATTGAAACCCAACATTTCTTTTCATCTAAAATCAAGCCAACATTCCCTAGCCCTCAACTACACAACCCATTTTACTTCACAGATTCATAGTATAATCTTTAGCATACAGGATGCTCCCATAAATACATGAGTTCGTTGGTGAGCATTGTCTTTTCTCTCATGGATCTATTTGTCAATTCCTGTGCCAATATCATACTGTTTTTATTCCTAAGGTTTTGTAGTGCGTCTTAACATCTCATAAGGTGAATTCCTCCATTTGCTATTCTTGTTCAAAAGGAACTTGGCCCTTTTTGGATAGTCATTCTTATGTAATTAGTAGTATACATATGTCCAAAAGGATTTCACATGGATCCTGGCTGAAAGCAGAGAATACCAGAAAGATGTTTATCTGTGTTTTATAGACTATGCATTTGACCTTGAGGATCATAACAAATTACAGATAACATTTCAAAGAATGGTAATTCCAGAACACCTAATTGTGCTCATGAGGAACCTGTACATAGATCAAGAGGCAGTAGTTCGAACAGAACAAGGGAACACTGATTTAAAGTCAGGAAGGGTGTGCATCAGGGTTGTATCCTTTCACCTTACTTATTCAATCTGTATGCTGAGCCAATAATCTGAGAAACTGGGCTGTGTGAAGAATAACGGGGCATCAGGATTGGAGGAAGACTCACTAACAACCTGCATTATACAGATGACACAACCTTGCTTGCTGAAATTGAAGAGGACATGAAGCACTTACTGTTGAAGATAAAGACTACGGCCTTCAGTATGGATTACACCTCAACATAAAGAAAACAAAAATCCTCATACCTGGACCAATAAGCAACATTATTATAAATGGATTAAGGGCAGTGGAGCATTTAAACACTTGTACCAACCAGGGATGTCAGAGTTAGCCAAAAGAGAAATTTGTGTCAAATTTGGAGTGCTGAAGTGATAAGTTGCCATTACTCTCTGAAGGCTACTGTTGTTAGATGCAATGACTGACAAGACACAGAGATGCCTTCTGGTTCTAGCTTATTTTTGCTTGTCTTCCTCAACTCCAATTATTCTTTCCAGCTGCTGACTCTGTTAATGAACAGCAACCCCAGGTTCACTACCAGAATCTTGGCAGCGAATCTACAGAAGTGGTAGGGACACAGGGGCACAGGTTCTCATAGACCGTCTTGAGAGCTTTCCCTTCCTACTAGGATTTAGTGGTGGGACATGCTAGGCTCTTCAGATTGACTGGTTGGTGACATCTCTGATCTTTCAACTTCCCTCTTGGATCTTTGTTTTCCCACATCCTCCCACAAAAGCATAAGGTGAAATTTCTATAATAAATCCTCATCCCATAGCTCATTGTGAGTCTGCTTCTTAGACTGGACTGTGGCTGTTACAGTGCCTTATTTTCTAGTTGTTTACCGCTACCGATTTCTATTTTATTTACTGAATTATGGTTACAGAGTTTAGGTTTTTTTTTTTTTTTTTTCCCAAATCTTTGGAAATTATTGAACTTATTTTGAGGCCATTTTTATAAATATTTTAAGAAATCCTCAAAAAGAACGTATATTCTTTGCTTTCTACTTAAGGAACCCTGACGGAGCAGTGATTAAGTGCTCGGCTGCTAACAGAAAGGACTGCTGTTTGAACCCACCAGCCGCTCCTCGGAAGAAAGATGTGGCAGTCTGCTTCTGTAAAGATTACAGCCTTGGAAACCCTATGGGGCAGTTCTACTCTGTCCTACAGGGTTGCTATGAGTTGGAATTGACTCAATGGCAGTGTTTTGTTTTAAATGCTTTCTGTCTGGTGGTGTAGTCATTAAGTACTATGGCTGCTAACCAAAAGGTTGGTAGTTCGAATCTGCCAGGTGCTCCTTGGAAATTCTATGGGGCAGTTCTGCTCTGTCCTATAGGGTCACTATGAGTCGGAACCAACTGGAAGGCAACGGGTTTTTTTTTAGTTTGGTTAGTTTAAGCTTACTAATTATGGCATTTGCATTTATATGTTTGTTTATTTTTTGTTTGCTTTATCAATCAGCTGCTGAAAAAGTTGTATTAGCATCTCTAACTAAATTGTTGTTCTATCAGTATCTCTCCAGAGTTATATCAGTTGTTTTATTTTCTTAACAGTGTCTTTCGGAGAGCAGACATTTTAAATTTTGACATAAATCCAATTTCTCAACATTTTCTTAAGGTCCATCCCTCTTTGCTGTATCTAAAAATCTTTACCTACTTCAAGGTCACAAAGATTTTCTACTCTACTTATATTTTCTTCTAGAAGTTTTGACTTTTACATATAGGGCTATGATTGATTTTGACTTAACTTTGTGTATAGTGGCAGGTAAGAGTCTAGCTTCGTCTGCAGTATCTTTTGTTGAAATGACACTCATATCTACATTAAAATGTTTTGGCCCCTTTCTCAAAAATTATATATATATACACACATACCCAAAAAACTCATTGCCATTGAGTAGATTCTGATTCATAGTGACCCTATGGGACAGAGGAGAAACGTCTCATGGGGTTTCCAAAGAGCAGCTGGTGGATTCACACTGCTGGCCTTTAGGTGAGCAGCCATAGCTCTTAACCACTACACCACCAGGGCTCTATTTATATATATTAACCAAAAAAAAAAAAAAAAATCAAACTTGTTGCCAGTGAGTCGATTTCAACTCATAGTGACCCTGTACAACAGGGTAGAAGTGCCCCCGTGGAGTTTCCAAGAAGCAGCTGATGGATTTGAACTGCCAACCTTTTGGTTAGCAGCCGTAGCACTTAACCACTATGCCACCAGGGCTTCCATTTATATATATATATATATATACATATGTATATAGTTTATATATAGTTTATATATATAGTTTATATATAACTTCTATATGTATGTGTATATATATACATATGTATGCATACATGTATCTATATTTATCTATCTATACAAATATATACTCTTTATTCTATTCCATGAATCTATATGTCTATTCTAATGGAGTTTCTGAGTGGTACAAATGGTTAACACACTAGGCTGCTAAGCAAAAGATTGGAGATTTGAGTCCAACAAGAAGCACCTTGAAAAAAAACCTGGAGATCTACTTCCAAATATTCAGCCATTGAAACCCTGTGGAGCACAGTTCAACTCTGATACGAATGGGGTTGCCATGAGTTGGGGTCGATTCGACGGCAACTGGTGGTTATCCTTACGTCACTATAACACTTTATTGATTACTGTACCTTTGTTTTAAGCCTTGAAACCACATAATTTAGTTCTCCAATCTCACTCTTCTTTTTAAAAATGGCATTGGTTATTGTAGGTAGTTGACTTTCCACATAAAATTTACAATCAGCTTGTCAATTTCTATATACTCAATGGAATTTTGATTGAGAATATATCAAATACATAGGCCAATTTGACAAAAGTTGATTTTCTGTTTTATTTTATTGTGCTTTAGATGAAGGTTTACAAGAGCAGATTAATTTCTCATTGAACAATTAACACACGTTGTTTTGTGACATTGGTTGCCAACCCCACGATGTGTCAACACTCTCCCCTTCTTGACCTTGGCTTCCACATTACGAGCTTTCCTGTTCCCTCCTGCCTTCTTGCCCTTGCCCCTGGGCTGGTGTGCCCATTTAGTCTTGTTTTGTTTTATGGGCCTGTCTAATCTTTGGCTGAAGGGTGAACCTCAGGAGTGACTTCGGTACTGAGTTAAAAGGGTGTGTGGGTGCTGTATTCTCAGGGTTTCTTCAGCCTCTGTCAGACCAGTAAGCCTGGTCTTTTTTTGTGAGTTAGAATTTTGTTCCACACTTTTCTCCACCTCTGTCCAGGACCCTGTATTGTGATCCCTGTCAGAGCAGTCTGTGGTGGTAGCTGGGTACCATCTAATTGCGCCGGACTTAGTCTGGTGGAGGCTGCGGTACTTGTGGTCCATTAGTCCTTTGGATTAATCTTTCCCTTTTGTCTTTGGTTTTCTTCATTCTTCATTGCTCAAGATGGGCTGGGACCAGTAGAATATCTTATATGGTTGCTCACAAGCTTTTAAACCATATATGCTACTCACCAAAGTAGGATGTACAGCATTTTCTTTACAAGGTATGTTATGCTAATTGAGCTAGATGTTCCCCAGGATCATGGTCTCTAGTCCTCAGCCCTGCAAGTCAGCCTCTCAGGGAGCTTGAATGTGTCTATGAAGTTTCCATGACCTTGCCTGGTCAAGCTGTGTTGACTTCCGCAGTACTGTGTACTGTCTTAATGTTCACCAAAGTTGTTGTTGTCGTTAGGTGCCATCAAGTCGGTTCTGACTCATAGGGATCCTATGTACCACAGAATGGGACACTGCCCATCCTCACAATCATTGCAATGCCTGAACCCATTGCTGCAGCCACTGTGTCAATCCAGCTTATTGAGGGTCTTCCTCTTTTTTGCTGACCCTCTACTTTACCAAGCATGACGTCCTTCTCCAGGAATTGATTCCTCCAGACAATATGTCCGAGGTGTGTGAGACGTAGTCTCACCATCCTTGCTTCTAAGGAACATTTTGGTTGTACTTCTTCCAAGACAGATTTATTCATTCTTTTGGCAGTCCATGGTATGTATAGTCAATATTCTTCTCCATCACCACAATTCAAAGGTGTCAATTCTTCTTTGGTCTTCTTTATTCATTGTCCAGCTTTCATATCCATAGGAAGCTATTGAAAACACCATGGCTTGGGTCAGGCACACCTTAGTCTTCAAGGTGACATCTTTGTTTTTCAACTCTTTAGAGAGGTATTTTGCTGCAGATTCGCTCAATGCAATGCATCTTTTAATTTCTTGACTGCTGCTTCCATGGATGTAGATTGTGGATCCAAGTAAAACAAAATCCTTGACAACTTCAGTCTTTTCCCCTTTTATCATGATGTTGCATGTTGATACAGTTGTGAGGATTTCAGTTTTCTTTATGTTGAGGTATAATCTATACTGAAGGCTGTGGTCTTTGATCTTCATCAGTAAGTGCTTCAAGTCCTCTTCACTTTCAGCAAGCAAGGTTGTGTCATCTGCATGACTCAGGTTGTTAATGAGTCTTCCTCTAATCCTGGTGCCGTGTTCTTCTTCGTATAGTCCAGCTTCTTGGATTATTGGCTCAGTATACAGATTGAATAGGTATGGTGAAAGGATACAATCCTGATGCACACATTTCCTGACTTTAAACCACGCATTATACCCTTGTTCTGTTCAAATGACTGCCTCTTCATCTATGTACAGGTTGTTAATGAGCACAATTAAGTATTCTAGAATTCGTCATGATCCACACAGTCAAATGCCTTTGCATAGTCAATAAAATACAGGTAAACATCTTTCTGGTATTCTCTGCTTTCAGCCAGGATCCATCTGATGTCAGCACTGATATCCCTGGTTCTGCATCCTTTTCTCAATCCAGCTTGAATTTCTGGCATTTCCCTATTAATATGCTGCTACAGCTGCTTTTCAATGATTTTCAGCAAAATTTTACTTGTATGTGATATAAATGATATTGTTCAATAATTTTCACACTCAGTGGGATCACCTTTCTTGGGAATAGGCATAAATAGAGATCTCTTTCAGTTAGCTGGCCAGGTAGCTGTCTTCCAAATGTCTTGGCATAGACGAGTTAGTACTTCCAGGGCTGCATCCACTTGCTGAAATATCTCAATTGGTATTCTGTGAATTCCTGGAGCCTTATTTTTTGCCAATGTCTTCAGTGCAGCATGGACTCCTTCCTTCAGCACTACTGGTTCATGCTTATATGGTGCCTCCTGAAATGGTTGAACGTCAACCAATTCTTTTTGGTACACTGACTCTGTGTGTTATTTCCATCTTCTTTTGATGCTTCTTGAGTCCTTTAATATTTTCCCCATAAAATCCTTCAATATAGCAACTCGAGCCTTGACTTTTTTCTTCAGTTCTCTCAGCTTGAGAAATGCAGAGCGTGCTCTTACCTTTTGGTTTTCCACTTCCAGGTCTTTGCACATGTCATTGTAATACTTTACTTTGTCTTTTCGAGCTGCCCTTTGAAATCTTTTCAACTCTTTTACTTCATCATTTCTTCCTTTTGCTTTAGCTACTTGATGTTCAAGAGCAAGTTTCAGAGTTTCTTCTGACATCCATTTTGTTCTTTTCTTTCCTGTCTTTTTAATGACCTCTTGCTTTCTTCATGTATTATGTCCTTGATGTCATTCCACAACCCATCTGGTCTTTGGTCATTAGTGTTCAAATCAATTTTGAGATGGTTTCTAAACTCAGGTGGGGTATACTCACAGCCGTACTTTGGCTCTTGTCGACTTGTTCTAATATTCTTCAGTTTCAGTTTGAACTTGCATATGAGCAGTTGATGGTCTGTAACCAAAGTTACCACTTATCTATTGTCTAGTTAATGTTTTTCCCTCCATACCCCTCCCCTCCCTCGTAAACATCAGAGATTGTTTCTTTCTGTGTGTAAGCCTTTTCATGAGTTTTTATAATAGTAGTCTTATACAGTATTTGTCCTTTTGTGATTGACTTATTTCACTCAGCATAATTCCCTCCAGGTTCATCCATGTTGTGAGGTGTTTCAAAGATTCATCATTGTTCTTTATTGTTGTGTAGTGTTCCATTGTGTTTGTATACTATAGTTTGTTTATCCATTCATCTGTTGACGGGCACTTAGGTTGCTTCCATCTTTTTGCTATTGTGAATAATGCTGCAATGACCATGGGTGTGCATACGTCTATTCCTGTGAAGGCTCTTATCTCCCTAAGATGTATTCCTAGAAGTGGGATAGCTGGATCATATGCTATTTTTATTTCTAGCTTTTTAAGGAAATGCCATATAGTTTCCAAAATGGTTGTACCATTTTACATTCCCACCAGCACAGCATAAGAGTTCCAATCTCCCCAATATTTCTCCAGCACTTATTATTTTGGTTTTTTTTTGATTCATGCCAGTAATGTCAGGGTGGGATGGTATCACATTATGGCTTGGATTGGCATTTCTCTATTGGCTAGTGCATATTTATGCCTATTCCCAAGAAAGGTAATACAACTGAATGCAGAAATTATTGAACAATATGGTTAATATCACGCGCAAGCAAAATTTTGCTGAAGATCATTCAAAAGTGGCTGCAATAGTATATCATTGACAAGGAACTGCCAGAAATTCAGGCCAGATTCAGAAGAGGAAGTGGAACCGTGGATATCATTGCTGATATCAGATGGATCCTGGCTGAAAGCAAAGAATACCAGAAGGATGTTTACCTGCATTTTATTGAGTATGCAAAGGCAGTCCACTGTGTAGATCATAACAGATTATGGATAACATTGCAAAGAATGAGAATTCCAGAACATTTAATTGTGCTTATGAGGAACCTGTACATAGATCAAGAAGCAGTTGTTCGTACAGAACAAGGAGATACTGAGCGGTTTAATGTCAGGAAAGATGTGCGTCAGGATTGTATCCTCTTATTCAATCTGTATACTGAGCAAATAATCTGAGAAGCTGAATTATGAAGAAGAATGGAACATCAGGATTGAAGAAAGACTCATTAACAATCTGAATTATGACTTCTGGCCAACATGACGCCACAGACAGAAGCACCACGCTGTCCCTCCACAGCAAAGACCCGAAAAACTAAGTAAAGCAGAGACAAACGTCAGTCCTGGAACCTGAAGTGTCAAATGAAGAGATAAAGAACTCAGCCAAGCACCGAATGGAATAAGAAACTGACAGAGGACAGACAGAGAGGAAAGATACATGCAGAAAGCCCCATCAGCTAATGCAGCACAGATCTGCCATCTTGGACTCCTGTTGGGCATCAGTAGACAGGGAGCACGGGAAACCAGTTTTGTGAAACTCCCAGCAGGAGACAGAACACCTGGCAATGAGCGATATATGCTTTCCTAACCCCCACCCTTCTTCCCTTCCTTCTTTGACCTCCTCTGCTTCCCACCAGCCCCAGTGTTTTGGCCGGGAGGTAACTGCTTTGGCCTCAGGCTGGCTGGGCGCCTGAGCTGGTATTGGTTCATTCCATCTCTTTTGGTTTCTTCTGTGCCTCCTACCACCTCCCCCTCCTTTCTCCGTACACCTGGCTCCATGTGCCATCTTTGCTTCTTTTTGAAAGGCTGTGAAGCCATGTTCAACTGGGGAACCATTCTCCCACCCACAACACCATGCTTTTTGCCACCTTGTTTATTTTGTTCTGTTTCTTGTTTTCTTTTTCTTTTTGCAGATTTGGAGCACCTTCTGGAAGGGCTGCACTGCATGGCTTAGGAGCCACTCTCCCAATCTCTGCATCCACGTAGAAGGGATCCTTGGGGGCATTTCTTTCTCTCTCTTTTTCTTTCTTCTTTTCTCTCTTTTTTCCCCTTTCTGTCCATCTTCATTTCTCAGTTCTTGTCTGTCTACACTTATCTTCTTTTCCTGTCTCCTGAATACTTGGTGTTGTGTGACATCTATACCCTCTCTAGCCAGGCTATACTGCGTAGTCTGGGAGCCACTTCTCCAGTCTTAGCAGCTGCACTGGTGGGACCCCGGGACACCTGGGGGCTTTTCTTTTCCAAATTTTTATCTAGTTATTTTTTTCTTTTTGCTTTTTCCATTTCTCAGTTTCTCATCTATCTCCTCCAATGGCGAGCTCCCTTAGCACTCTCTTTTTTTCCCCTTTATTTGTTTGCTTGTTTATTTTTGGCTTCTGTCTCTTTCTCCTCTTTCCCATACACTTATTAGCTCCATGCATCACAACCTCCCCCCTTTCCTGCCTACCTTCACTGTGCACTGAGCAGTGCAGGCACGGCAGACTGGAACCTGCCCAGCACTGATTCTTGGCCCATCCTGTTGGCCCTAGTATGTGCCACAAACAACCTGTCCCAGCCTCTCCCCTTCAGCTGGACTTGCCCTGCTTCACCATAGCTGAATGGCTGGCCCTGCCCATTGGACAAGGAGGTGAAAAATATCATGACTACAGACAAGCAAACAACAAAGAATGCACAGCCCACCTGCTCAGATATAACCAAAAAAAACCAAAAAAACAGGATGAAACAAGCAAATCTACAATCAAGAAATGAAGACAATAACTAATGAATATCCCAAAGACAGCAGACAATATCAAAACATATTAAAAAAAAAAAAGAGGATGGTTCCAGTAGGCATCCAAAATAAAACATCAGATGACTTTCCAATAGAAGAAAAAGCACTCGAACTACCTGACAAGGAATTCAAATCTTTAATATTTAGAGCAATCCAAGAGTTGAAGCAAAAAAAGCAGACAAAAATGAGGGGAAAAAAAAGACAAATTTATGGGAAAGACAGACAAATTCATGGAAAATAAAGACCAAAAAATGGAACAATTCAGGAAAGTAATATAAGAACAAAATACTAAAATAAATTCACAACTAGAAATCATTCAAAAATAACAATTAGAAATCCAAAAGATAAACAACAAGATTTCAGAAATGGACAGTGTCATAGAAGGGCTGAGGAGCAGGTTTGAAACAGTGGAAGACAGAATCATTGAAATTGAAGACAAACACTTGGCTACAACTCTGTTTGAAGAAAAGTCAGAAAGAAGAACGAAGAAAAATGAAACCCTGAGAATTATGTGGGATTCAATCAAAAGCAAAAATTTGCAAGTGATTGGAGTTACAGAACAGGGAGAGAAAACAGAGAACCCAGAGAGGATAGTTGAAGAATTGCTGACAGAAAACTTCCCTAATATGAATGATAAAAAGCTGCCCATCCAAGAAGCTCAATGAGCCCCAAATAGAATACCCCAAAAGAAAAACACCAAGGCATATCATAATCACACTCACTAAAATCAAAGACAAAAAATCCTGTGAACAGCTTGAGAAAAACAAAAAATCACATACAGAGGATAAGCAGTAAGACTAAACTCTGGTTATTTAGCAGAAACCATGTAGGCAAGAGGGCAATGGGATGACATATATAAAACCTTGAAAGAAAAAAATTGCCAACCAAGAATATATCTTGCAAAACTCTTTGCTCACATATGGTGGTGAAATTTGGACATTTCCAGATAAACAGAAATTAAGGGAATATGTAAAAGCCAAACCAAGCTTACAAGAATTATTAAAGGAAGCCCTTCAGTCTGAGAACCAACAATGTCAGACCACAGCCTGAATCTAGGAGGCAAGATTGTTCCAGCCAGGTACCAACCTAGGAAATGAACTCTCAAGGACTATCCAAAACCAAAGTAATTACAACAGGAAACCAGAGAGGTTAATCTGTAAATGACAGAAATGTCAGAACAATAAAAGAGGGAATAAATGGTATAGGTATAGAACTTTCTAATGGAGAGGAAGGTAAGGTGATACCAAGTACTAATAGACTGGTTCAAACCTAGAAAGATAAGGGTAAATTTCAGGGTAACCACAAAGAAAGTTAACAAACCTACTCATCAAAATAAAGAAGAAAAACATAAAGTCTCAACAAAAACAAAATCTACAAAAATAAAAGAAATCCACAAACAAAAGTAACTCAGCACATAAGAGTTACAGGAACAAAGAAAATATTAGCACCACAAAAAAAGCACTAGAAAATGACAGCCATAAGCTCATATCTATCAATAACTACACTGAATGTAAATGGCCTAAATACACCCATAAGGAGACACAGAGTGACAGAATGGATAAAAAAATAGGATCCATCAATATGGTGTCTACAAGAGACAAACCTTAGAAACAAAGACATAAATTTATTGAAAATCAAAGGATGGAAAAAATATATCGAGCAAATAACTACCAAAAAAAGAGCAGAAGTGGCAATACTAATCTCACAGAAGATAGACTTTAAAACAAAATCCACCATAAAAGACAAAGAAGAGCAGTATATAATGATTAAAGGGCAATCCATCATGAAGACTTAACCATAATAAACATCTATGCACCCAGTGACAGGGCTCCAAAATACATAAACCAAACTCTAACAACTCTGAAAAGAGAAATTGACATTTTCACAATAATAGTAGGAGACTTCAATATGCCACTATTGGTAAAGGGCGGAACATCTAGAAAGAAACTCAAAAAAGATACAGAAGAGCTAAAGAGCACAATCAGCCAACTTGACGTCATAGACATATGTAGAACACTCTACCCAACAGCTGCAAAGTATACCTTCTTTTCCAACACACATGGAATGTTCTCCAGAATAGACCACATCTTAGGCCAGAGAGCAACCCTCAGAAAAATCCAAAACACTGAGATAATACAAAGTATCTTCTCTGACCACAATGCCATGAAAGTAGAAATAACAACAGGAAGAGAAAGGAAAAAAAAAAAATCTATAACATGGAAACTGCATAACACTCTGGTTAAAAACCACTGAGTAATAGAAGAAATCAAAGATAGAATAAAAAAATTGCTAGAATCAAATGAGAATGAAAGGACATCGTGCCAAAGCCTTCGGGACACAGCAAAGGCATTTCTCAGAGGTCAATTTATAGCACTAGATACACACACCAAAAAAGAACAAATGGAAAAAATCAAAACATTAGTTACACAACTTGAACAAATAGAAAGAGAACAGCAAAAGAAGCCCTCAGCCAACAGAAGAAGGAAAATAATAAAGATAAGAGCAGAAATAAATGAAATAAAGAATAGAAAAGCAATAGAAAAAAATCAACTAAACCAAAAGTTGGTTCTTTGAAAGGATCAACAAAATGGACAAACCACTGGCCAAACTGATAAAAGAAAAACAGGAGAGAATGCAAATAACCCAGAAAAGGAATTAAATGGGGGACTTTACAACAGACCCAACTGAAATAAAAAGCATCATAACAGAGTATTATGAAAAGCTATACTCCAACCAATTTGAAAACCTAGATGAAATGAATAGTTTTCTAGAAACACACTACCTACCCAAACTAACACAAAATGATATTGAAAATATGAACATACCTATAACAAGAGAAGAGATTGAAAAGGTAATGAAAAAAAACTTCCAACAACAAAAAAAAAGCCCTGGCCCAGATGGCTTTACTGGAGAATTCAACCAAACATTCAGAGAAAAGCTTACATCAGTACTACTCAAACTATTTCAGAAATGATACTTCTGAATTCTTTCTATGAAGCCAGTATAACCCTGATACCAAAACCAAAGACACCACAAAAAAGAGAATTACAGACCAGTATCTCTCATGAATATAGATGCAAAAATTCTCAACAAATTTATAGCCAATAGAATTCAGCAGCATATCAAAAAAATAATACACCACAACCAAGTAGGATTCATACCAGGTATGCAAGGATGATTCAACATTAGAAAATCCATCAACGTAATCTACCATATAAATAAAAGGAAAGAAAAGAATTACATGATCATCTCGATCGAAGCAGAAAAGGCATTTGACAAAGTCCAACACCCATACCTGATTAAAAGCTCTCAATAAAATAGGTATAGAAGAGAAATTTCTCAATATAATAAAGGGCATCAATGCCAAACAAAAAAAAAAAAAATTTTTTTTTTTTTTTTTTTATGCCAAACATACTCTTAACAACAACAACAACGGCTACTGATCTCGAGCATTTCCTCATGTTCCTGTTGCCAGCCTTTCCTCATGGGCCTGTTAGTCAACTATGTCTTCTTTGGCAAAGTGTTCAAATCCTTTGCCCATTTTTTAATTGGATTATTTGTCTTTTTGTTGTAAATGTGTTGGATTTTCCTATAGACTTCAAAGATTAGACCTTTGTTGGATTTGCCATTGTGATGGTTAAGGTTGTGTGTCACCTTGGCTGGACCATGATTCTCAGTGGTTTGGTATGATGTTGTGATGACTTACTTCCATGATGAGATTTAATGTTATGTTTTCACCTCCATGATGGGATGCGCTCTGAGTAGCCAATCAGTTGAAAGGGAGTTTCCTTGGGCGTGTGGCCTGCATTGAATATAAGTGGATATTCTGTCAAGGCTTGTGGGCTTTTGCTCATTCTGGATCCTGCAGCTGGCTCTTATTTGTCTGGCCTCCACGTTTTGGGACTTGAGCTAGCAGCGTACCGGCAGTCTTGCCTACTGATCTTGGGATTCCTAGATCTTCACAGCCTGTGAGCAGAAGTCCCACTCTTTGACTTGCTGATCTTGGGTTTGCCAGCTGCTGCGGGTACGTGAATCAGGAGACGCCTCTATTCTGACCCACGGACTTGACACATTCCACCCTCTGCAACCGCATGAGCCATTTCCTTGATACAAGTCTGTCTCTCTCTCTATATTTATACGCTTTACTGGTTTTGCTTCTCTAAAGAACCCAGCCTAAGATAGTCAGAGGCAAAAAAATTTTTCCAGTTTGTAGGTTCTCTTTTTACCCTTTTGGTGAAGTCTTTTGATGAGCATAAATGTTCAGTTTTTAGAATATTACAGTTATCCAGCTTATCTTCTGGTGTTTATGTATTGTTAGTTATAGTTTGTATCCTATTTATGCCGTGTGTTAGGGCTTCTAGCATTGACCCTATTTTTTTCTTCCATGATCTTCATATTTTTTGGTTTTATATTCTGGTCTTTGAGTTAGTTTTTGTGTGTGGTGTGAGGTATGGGTCCTGTTTCATTTTTTTTTTTTTTGCAGATGGACATCCAGTTTTACCAGTACCATTTTTTAAAAAGACTGTCTTTTCCCCATTTAATGGACTCTGTGCCTTTGTTGGAAAACCTGGTTGGGTAGTGGTTAAGTGCTACTGCTGCTAACCAAAAGATCAGCAGTTTGAATCCATCAGGCACTCCTTGAAAACTCTATGGGGCAGTTCTACTCTGACCCATAAGGTTGCTATGATTTGGAATAAACTCGAAGGCAATACTTGGTGGTTGTGCCCTTGTTGAAGATCAGGTGATTGTGGGTAGATGGATTTGTATCTGGGTTCTTGATTCTGTTCTATTGGTCAATACCAGTATCAGGCTGTTTTGATTACTGTAGCTGTATAATAGGTTCTGAGGTCATGTAGTGAGAGTCCTCCTACTTTATTCTTCTTCAACAGTGCTTCATGTATCCCGGGTCTTTTCCATATAAATTTAGTGGTTAGTTTTTCCATCTCCTTAAATAATGCTGTTGGTAGTTGGATCAGGATTGCGTTGTATTTGTAAATTGCTTTGGGTAGAATTGACATTTTCGCAATGTTGAGTCTACCTATCCATAAGCATAGTATTTTTTCCATTTTTATAGGTCCTTTTTGGTTTCTTTCAGTAGTGTTTTGTAGTTTTCTTTGTATACGTCTTTTATGTTCCTGGTTAGATTTATTCCTAAGCATTTTATTTTTTTAGGGGCTATTAAATGATATTGATTTTCTGATTTCCTTTTTGTAGTTCTCTGTATAGATGTATAAGAATCCAACTGATTTTTCTATGTTTATCTTGTATCTTGCCACTCTGCTGAATCTATCAGCTCCTGTAGTTTTCTTGTGGGGTCTTTTGGGTTCTCTATGAATAGTATCATATCTTCCACAAATAGGGACAGTTTTACTTCTTCCTTATCAATTTTGGTGCCCTTTATTTGTTTTTCTTGCCTAATTGCTCTAGTTAGAACTTCTGGCACAATGTTAGATAGGAGTAGAAATAAATGGCATCCTTGTCTTGTTCCTGTTCTCAGGGGAAATGTTTAGGAAGGCTCAGAGGCTGCACAAGGCCCACATGTAGGGAAGAGGGAAAAGGAAGAAGGGGGAAGATAAAAAAAAATAAAAAATATGACGTTGAGCAAGCCATCCTGTGGCAGGGCACAAACTCAGGGAGGATATGTGCCAAAGGCTCTCTAGCTGAGCAGTATAGCACAGCCCATCAAGAAGGGGGGTGGTGACATACGGGGGTAGGAAAGGAAGGAAGGTATTGAGAGAGGAAACAACAACAACAAAAAGCCAAAACAAACAAAAGGAAAAAAAAAAGCTCTGAGGGAGTCTGCCAGTGGTGGCAGCATGAACCCGGGGAAGGCGTTTGCTTGTGGTTCTCTAGCTGCGTGGTGTGGTACAGCCCATCAAGAAGAGGCAGATGTAGCACATGGGGCTAGCTGGGAAACAGAAAGGAAAGGAGGAAGGGAGGGAGAGAGAAGAATAAAAAAATGGCAAAAAAATCAAAAGAGAACAACAAAATGGTGCTGATGGAGCTGGCCAGTGGGGGAGGGGCAGACCTGGCCAGCAGTGAACTGATGTCTCTTTGGCTGAGTGACCATGGCCCGTTGGAAAGCAGCAGAAGCTGAGAATCAGGAAGAAGGGTGGGTAAAGCATGTATCCCTGGTTACTGGGTGCTCCGTCTCCTGTTAGTAGCTCCATGGAATTGCCTTTTCATACTCCTTGTCCACCATTCTTGGTGGTTGTGATGGTTTAGATTGTGTGTCATCTTGGCTAGGCCATGATCCTCAGTGGTTATATGTGATCACGCCCATGATTGAATCTGCTGTGAGTAGCCAATCAGTTAAAAGGGAGTTTCCTTGGAGGTGTGGTCTGCATTCAAATATAAGTAGATGTTCTGACTTTTTTGCTCACTGTGGATCCTGTGGCTGCCTCCTGTTCATCTGACCTCCAGCTCTTTGGATGTGAGCTACCAGCTTATCTGCAGACCTTGGGATTAGTTGATCTTCACAGCCTGAGAGCGGGAGCCCTGCTCAACAACCTGCTCATCTTGGGTTTGCCAGCCCCTGTGGCTATGTGAATCAAGAGAAGCCTCTATTCTGATCCACAGACATGGGACATTCCAGCTGCTACAATTGCATGAGCCATTTACTTGATATAAATCTCTCTCTATATATATTTATATGCTTTACTGGTTTTGCTTCTCTAGAGAACTCAGCCTAAGACAGCGGTTGAGGTCCAAGATGGTGATTCCATGCTGTGTTCACTAGAAGAGGACCTCCACTCTGCAGCTCTCCTCATTCTCTGTTCTATGTCAGTTTCTTATTCTATTTGGTGCTTGATCGAGTTCTTTATCCCTTCATTTGATGCTTAGGGTTCCAGGATTGACATTTGTATCTGTTTCAATTCGTTTTTTCGGTCTTTTGCTGTAGAGGCATGGCATGATGCTTCTGTCTATAGCACCATGTTGGTTCGACCTCTGACAAAAATTGATTTCTTAAGAGCTTTGAGTATTCCAGTACATGAAAGTGGTATATATCTCCATTTAGTTAAGTCTTCTTTAATTTTTCTCTGCAAAGTTCAGTAGTTTTCATTGTGCAGGTCTTGTACATATTTTGTTAAATTTATCTCTACATATTTTATGTTTTCAGATGCCATTTTAAGTGGAGTCATTTTTTTCCATTGTTTCTATTATGTGGAAATATAACCGATTTTTTTTTACATTGACCTTGTAACCTATGATCATGCTAAATTCATGCATTAGTTCTTAAAACTTTTTCGTTGATTCCTTAAGATTTTCTCCATACGTGATGTGCTGTTAATAAAGAGAATTTTACTTTAAAAAAAAAAAACTTGAATGGATAGAGTTTCAGGAAAGAGTGAGACAATATTAGTAGCTCTAGCATATGTGTAATTGGAGTTCCAGAAGCATAAGAGAAAAAGAAATAGTGGCAAAAGAGAAATAATGGTTGAAAATTTTTATAAATTTATATATTTAAAGAAATTCAGCAAAATGCACACAGAATTAATTATAAGTAAAACATCTCTGGGCACATCATACTGTGCTGAAAACTAAAGATAAATAGGAAACATTGAAATCAACCAGGAAAAAATGACATATGCGGGAGAACAATGAACGATTCAAATGACTGCCTTTATTTATTTATTTTTTTTCTTGTCTTATGTCTATAGCTAGGGTCTTTAGTATGTTGAACAGAAGTGGTGAGAGTGAATATTTTTACCTTGTTTCTGATCTTAGGGGTAAAGCATTCAGCCTCTTTTTTTTTTTTTAGCTGTGGGATTTTTGTAGTTTTTTTTTTTTTTATCAAGTTAAGGAAGTTCCCGTCTATTCCTACTTTGATAAGGGAGTTTTTTTTTTTTTTTTTCTTTCTAAATCGTGAATGTTGTTATGTTGTTAGGTGCTGTTGACTCAGTTCTGACTATAGCAACCCTGTGTACAATGGAAAGAAACACTGCCCAGTCCTGTGCTGCCCTCACAATTGTTGCTATGTTTGGCCCCATTGTTGCAGCCACTGTGTCAACCCATCTCCTTGAGGGTCTTCGTCTTTTTTGCTGACCCTCTACTTTACCAAGAATGATGTCTTTCTCAGGGACTGGTCCCTACTGATAACATGTCCAAAGTACGTGAGAGGAAGCCTCACCCTTCTTGCTTCTAAGGAGCATTTTGGCTGTACTTTTTCTAAGACAGATTTGTTCATTCTTCTGGCAGTCCATGCTGTATTCAATATTCTTCGCAAACACCGTAATTCAAAGGCACCAATTTTTCTTCAATCTTCCTTATTCATCATCCATCTTTTGCGTGCCTATAAGGAAATTGAAAATACCATGGCTTGGGTCAGGCACATTTTAGTCTTCAAAGTGACGTCTTTGCTTTTGAACACTTTAAAGACGTCTTTTGCAGCAGATTTGCCCAGTGCAATTCATTGTTTGATTGCTTGACTGCTGCTTTTGTGGTCATTGACTGTGGATCCAAGTGAAATGAAATTCTTGACAACTTCAATCTTTTCTCCCTTTATCATGATGTAGCTGTTTTGGTCCAGTTTTCAGGATTTTTTTTTTTTTTTTTTATGTTGAGGTGTAACCCATACTGAAGGCTGTAGTGTTTGATCTTAATTCAAATTCATTGTCAAATGATTTTTCTGTGTCTATTGAGAAATCATATGATTTTTCCCCCTTTTATTCTTGTAATATGGTGAATTAAATTGAATGATTTTCAAATGTTAAACCCATCTTGCATTTCTGGAATTAACCCAGGAGTATACTTGTAAATATTAACAACTAGCTCTCTGGAAAAAAAAATGCATATACATATGTATACAAGTTTATTATAAATTTTACTACAAAAAAATACTTGATTATAATCCAGTACATCAAAGAAGTCATTCATGTCATGGATGAATATCTTTAATATCAATATAAATTTTGGCTGAAATTTTTGTTTGTTAATGAGTAAGACAAAAGTGAAACAAAGAAGACTTATATTGGCACTAAACTCATTTATCAGTGATTCGAATGACTTTTTTACTGAATTGGAAAATAGTTTTTGAATACTGGAATAGTTTCTCATTTTTTTGTGTGTATGCTATTCACAATGTAACAGTCACAGATATGACACACTTTCAAACAATGTAGCAATAATCAAGCCTTGATTCATAGTGTTTGATGATTTTATGGTGTAATGTTCCCACTATTGCCAATTTCAAGTTACCAATGTTACATTACTAAACATGAAGTTGGGAAAAAATGCACACTAGCACCTCATTTTATAGTATTTGCACCATACAGATACTATAGACATAATTAACTCAAACAGCACACATAATAGTAAAATGTAAAAAAATTATGAATTTATGAGTTTTGTACAGTTATTACCTTTGTTATTAATATAGTTAACTTAATTGGCTACCTGTATAATTTAATTTTTAATAATGCTGTGCTTAACAATGTTCTTGCAAAATTTCTGAAAATTTAAAAATCAACCCTTGTGAGCTGGTATGAGCATACCACTGAACAAGCCCATTTGGTCATTGTTTATTATTCTTTTAATGTACTGTCAGATTCAATTTGATAAAATTTTGTTAAGGATTTTTGTGTCTAAGTTTATGAGAGATATAGGTTTGTAGTTTTCTTTTTATTGTAATGTATTTGTCTGGTTTGGGTACCAGGAATGCTGGCTTCATGACATTAGTTTGGAAGTGAGCTCTTCTCCATTTTTTGAAAGGGTTTGTAAAGAATTTGTATTATTCATTCCTTAAATATTTGATAGAATTTGCAAGTGAAGACACCTGTGTCTATTACTCTTTTCGTGGGACTTTTTTTTTTAATGAAATCAATTTACCTAATAGTTGAGGGCTAATCAGATATTTTATAATCAGATAATTTGTATCTTTCAAGGAATTTGTTCATCCTGTCTAACTTGTCTAATTATTTGGCATATCTCTTATTTATGTCTCTTCTTTCATTCCTGATATTGGTAATTTGTGTTTTCACTCTTTTTTTCTGGGTTTAGCTAGAGATTAACAATTTTATTTTTCAAAGAGTTGGATTTTGATTTTATTGAATTACTCTGATTTTTGGCTTATTCGTTTGTTTCATTTACTTCTCATCTTATCTTTAGTATTTTCTTCCTTCTCTGCACTTTGAGTTTAATTTTATTTCATTTTTCTCATTTCTTAAGGTGAAAGTATAAATTTTTTTAATAATTTATTTTATTTTTTGTTGTTGAGAATATACACAGCAGCACATACATCAATTGTTGTATGTACAATTCAGTGATATGGATTACATTCCTCAAGTCAAAATCTTCTCCTTTTTGAATTGTTCCTCCTCTGTTAATATAAACTCACTGCCTCCTAAGTTTCCTATCTACTCTTTTGAGCTGCTGTTTTCAGTTTAATTCCATAAAGATAGCTCTTAAAAGAGCACAGTGCTCAAGACACACATTCCTTTGCTTTTAAGAAGAATTCAGGAGATATTTTTGGTTTAATGTTTAAAGATTATCTCTGGGCAATAATTTTTGGGGTTCATTCACCCTCTATGGCTCCAGAAAGTTTGTATTCCATGAGAACTTGAAATTCTGTTCTGCATTTTTCCCTTTCGATCAGGATTCTTCTACAGAATCTTTGATGAAAACATTCAGTAATGGTAGCCAGGCACCATTCAGTTCTTCTGGTCTCTGTGCCTCACAACAAGCACAAAAACAAATTTCGAATGGATTAGGGATGTAAATTTGAAAAATAAAACCATAAAAATCTTAGAGGAAAATGCAGGAGCAAGGCCGTCAGGTCTAGCTTTTAACAGAGGGTTATCTAACATAATAACAAAACCACAAGCAAAAGACATAAATAGAACCTTAAAAAATGAAAAACTTCTGTTCATCACAAGGCTTTACCAAAAAGCAAAATATTGACTAGAAGAATATCTTCAGAAAACATATGTATTAGGCTAGGTTATCTAGAAAGCAAAACCAGTGAAGCATATAAATATATATACAGAGAGATTTATATCAAGGAAATAGCTCATGTGGTTGTAGAGGCTGGAAAGACCCAAGTCTGTGGGTCAGGCTGGAGGTTTCTCCTGACTCATGTAGCTGCAGGGGTTGGTGAACCCCAGATCAGCAGGTCAGACAGCAGGTCTCTCGCTCACAGGCTTTGGAAGCCAACAAACCCCAAGATCAGCTGCTAAGACAGCAGGTAAGCTCCTAGTTCAAGTTGCAAAAACCAGAGGTTAGATTAGCAGAACCCAGCTGCAGGATTGAGAGTGAGCAAAAGCCAGTGAACTTTGCCAGAAAGTCCACCTAGATTGGATGCAGGCTGCACCCCAAAGGAAACTTCCTTTCAATTGATTGTCTTCTCATAACAGATCTCATCATGGAGGTGATTACATTACATCAGACCTCATTACGGAGGTGATGACATCATTACATACCTGCCAAACTAAGTCATAACTGCCAAACAACTGAAAATCATGGCCCAGGCAAGTTGACACACAATCTTAACCGTCACACCATATATCTGATAAGAACCTAATAAACACATTATATTTAAAACTTTGATATTAAGAAAAAGACAAACCAATAAAAGATGAACGTATTATTTTTATGTTATATTTCATCAAAGAAGACATTAAAATGGCCACCAAACACATGAAAAAATACTCAAAATCATTAATCATCAGAGAAATGCAGATCAAAACCACAATGAGATGCCATTTCACTTCCACTAGGATGGCTAAGATTAAAAAAAGAAAAAAAAAGCCAGAAGATAAAAAATGTTGGTGGCGGATGCGGGGAAACTAACTCTTGTCCATTGCTGGTAGGAATTCAAAATGGTACAGCTGTTGTGGAACACAGTGTAGATTATTGTTTTCTAGACCTTTCATTTTACCTAATGTTAGCTTTTAAAGCACAGCTTTAGCACTGTTCTAAAATTTTTGATATGTTGTGTTTTCATTTTCATTCAGTAAAAAAATATTTTCTGTCTCTTGTGATTTATATTTTGACCTCTGAATTATTCAGAGTTGTTTAGCTACCAGTTGTTTACCAGTTTTTCCAGATATCTTTCTCTTATTGATTTCTGGTTTAATTCTATATGGTCAGAGAAATATTTTGTATAACTTCAATTCTTTTAAATTTATTAAGACTGGTTTCATGACCTAGCATGTGGTCTATCTTAATGAGTGTTTCATGTGCACTTAAAAAGAATGTTTATTCTTCCTGTAGTAGGTTGAATCACGGTCCCAAAAAATATCAGGTACTAATCCCTGGAACCTGTGAATGTTGCCTTATTTGGAAAAAGGATCTTTGCAGATGTGATTAAGTTAATGGTTTTGAGATGGAGATATTATCCAGATTACCTGGCTGGGCCCTAAATGCAATTGCAAGTGTCATTATAAGCCAGGGGCAGAGGAAGATTTGACACAGTCAAAAGAGGAATAGGGGGAGCCAAGATGGCGGACTAGGCAGATGCTACCTCGGATCCCTCTTACAACAAAGACACGGAAAAACAAGTGAATCGATCACATACATAACAATCTATGAACCCTGAACAACAAACACAGATTTAGAGACGGAGAACGAACTAATACGGAGAAGCAGCGATTGTTTCCAGAGCCTGGAGCCAGCGTACCAGTCAGGTACGGTACAAGCACAGAGACCTGCTCCACCCCCCTGAACTAACCCCGGGAGGGGGACCAGCCAGTTCCACGGGCGGCGTGGGACGCAGCCGGTAGGAGAAGTCCCCGGGAGGCAGTGACTGGTCTTGGAGCAGAAAGAGCAACTTCCGAGCGGGGGAACCGTCCTGCAGGGATTTGGACTGGACGCAGGTACGGCATAAACACGGAGAGTTGCTCCACCCCCCTGAACTAACCCCGGAAAGGGGCCCAGCTGGGTCGCGTGGGCGGTGTGGGACGCAGCCAGTAGGAGAAGTCCCTGGGAGGCAGTGACTGGTATTGGAGCGGGGAGAACAGCGTCCCAGCCGGGACACTCGGTCACGGCACGAGCACGGGGAGCTGCTCCACCCATCTGAACTAACCCCGGGAGGAGGCCCAGCTGGTTCTTGCGGGCGGCACGGACAAGTGGCTGGAGGGACGAGAAGTCCCCTGGAGGCAGCGACTGATTTTGGAGTCGAGAGTGCACCGTCCCAGTAGGGGAGCCTTGACACTGGGCATGGGGCTGGAAGCGGAGGATCTGACCGTGACTCCAGTGGGCCAGACCCCCCGGGGGCAATCTCCACACAGCCAGCACACATAGGCGAGGCGCCCGCGGGAATCTCAGATATAATAGTCATTCCAAGCAAGACAAGCAACTCCGGCTATATTCTGAGGTGCTACTCTCCTATCTCTCTGTTCCCTCCCCCACCCTCCCCAGGCGGCTTCATTAACATCTGAATAGCCTGAGCCAGAGGGAGAACTCTGATAGGGATCTGACTGCATTTTTTTTTTTAGTGGATTTTCTGGAAAAACTAGTTTCCCAGTGATGGCTCGGAGACAACAATCCATATCAAACCACTTAAAGAAGCAGACCATGACAGCTTCTCCAACCCCCCAAACAAAAGAATCAAAATCTTTCCCAAATGAAGATACAATCTTGGAATTATCAGCTACAGAATATAAAAAACTACTTTACATAATGCTTAATGATATCACAAATGAAATTAGGATAACTGCAGAAAAAGCCAAGGAACACACTGATAAAACTGTTGAAGAACTCAAAAAGATTATTCAAGAACATACTGGAAAAATTAATAAGTTGCAAGAATCCATAGAGAGACAACATGTAAAATCCAAAAGATTAACAATAAAATAACAGAATTAGACAACGCACTAGGAAGTCAGAGGAGCAGACTCGAGCAATTAGAATGCAGACTGGGACATCTGGAGGACCAGGGAATCAACTCCAACATAGCTGAAAAAAAATCAGATAAAAGAATTAAAAAAAATGAAGAAACCCTAAGAATTATGTGGGACTCTATCAAGAAGGATAACCTGCGGGTGATTGGAGTCCCAGAACAGGGAGGGGGGACAGAAAACACAGAGAAAATAGTTGAAGAACTCCTGACAGAAAACTCTCCTGACATCATGAAAGACGAAAGGATATCTATCCAAGATGCTCATCGAACCCCATTTAAGATTGATCCAAAAAGAAAAACACCAAGACATATTATCATCAAACTCACCAAAACCAAAGATAAACAGAAAATTTCAAAAGCAGCCAGGGAGAAAAGAAAGGTTTCCTTCAAGGGAGAATCAATAAGAATATGTTCTGACTACTCAGCAGAAACCATGCAGGCAAGAAGGGAATGGGACGACATATACAGAACACTGAAGGAGAAAAACTGCCAGCCAAGGATCATATATCCAGCAAAACTCTCTCTGAAATATGAAGGCGAAATTAAGATATTTACAGACAAACACAAGTTTAGAGAATTTGCAAAAAAACAAACCAAAGCTACAAGAAATACTAAAGGATATTGTTTGGTCAGAGAACCAATAATATCAGATATCAGCACAACACAAGGTCACAAAACAGAACGTCCTGATATCAACTCAAATAGGGAAATCACAAAAACAAACAAATTAAGATTAATTAAAAAAAAAATACACATAACAGGGAATCATGGAAGTCAATAGGTAAAAGATCACAATAATCAAAAAGAGGGACTAAATACAGGAGGCATTGAACTGCCATATGGAGAGTGATACAAGGCGATATAGAACAATACAAGTTAGATTTTTACTTAGAAAAATAGGGCTAAATAATAAGGTAACCACAAAAAGGTATAACAACTCTATAACTCAAGATAAAAACCAAGAAAAACGTAACGACTCAACTAACATGAAGTCAAGCACTATGAAAATGAGGATCTCACAATTTACTAAGAAAAACGCCTCAGCACAAAAAAGTATGTGGAAAAATGAAATTGTCAACAACACACATAAAAAGGCATCAAAATGACAGCACTAAAAACTTATTTATCTATAATTACCCTGAATGTAAATGGACTAAATGCACCAATAAAGAGACAGAGAGTCACAGACTGGATAAAGAAACACGATCCATCTATATGCTGCCTACAAGAGACACACCTTAGACTTAGAGACACAAACAAACTAAAACTCAAAGGATGGAAAAAAGTATATCAAGCAAACAATAAACAAAAAAGAAGAGGAGTAGCAATATTAATTTCTGACAAAATAGACTTTAGACTTAAATCCACCACAAAGGATAAAGAAGGACACTATATAATGATAAAAGGGACAATTGATCAGGAAGACATAACCATATTAAATATTTACGCACCCAATGACAGGGCTGCAAGATACATAAATCAAATTTTAACAGAATTGAAAAGCGAGATAGATACCTCCACAATTATAGTAGGAGACTTCAACACACCACTTTCGGAGAAGGACAGGACATCCAGTAAGAAGCTCAACAGAGACACGGAAGATCTAATTACAACAATCAACCAACTTGACCTCATTGACTTATACAGAACTCTCCACCCAACTGCTGCAAAATATACTTTTTTTTCTAGCACACATGGAACATTCTCTAGAATAGACCACATATTAGGTCATAAAACAAACCTTTGCAGAGTCCAGAACATCGAAATATTACAAAGCATCTTCTCAGACCACAAGGCAATAAAACTAGAGATCAATAACAGAAAAACGAGGGAAAAGAAATCAAATACTTGGAAAATGAACAATACCCTCCTGAAAAAAGACTGGGTTATAGAAGACATCAAGGAGGGAATAAGGAAATTCTTAGAAAGCAACGAGAATGAAAATACTTCCTATCAAAACCTCTGGGACACAGCAAAAGCAGTGCTCAGAGGCCAATTTATATCAATAAATGCACACATACAAAAAGAAGAAAGAGCCAAAATCAGAGAACTGTCCCTACAACTTGAACAAATAGAAACTGAGCAACAAAAGAATCCATCAGGCACCAAAAGAAAACAAATAATAAAAATTAGAGCTGAACTAAATGAATTAGAGAACAGAAAAACAATTGAAAGAATTAACAAAGCCAAAAGCTGGTTCTTTGAAAAAATTAACAAAATTAATAAACCATTGGCTAGACTGACTAAAGAAATACAGGAAAGGAAACAAATAACCCGAATAAGAAATGAGAAGGACCACATCACAACAGAACCAAATGAAATTAAAAGAATCATTTCAGATTATTATGAAAAATTGTACTCTAACAAATTTGAAAACCTAGAAGAAATGGATGAATTCCTGGAAAAACACTACCTACCTAAACTAACACATTCAGAAGTAGAACAACTAAATAGACCCATAACAAAAAAAGAGATTGAAACGGTAATCAAAAAACTCCCAACAAAAAAAAGCCCTGGCCCGGACGGCTTCACTGCAGAGTTCTACCAAACTTTCAGAGAAGAGTTAACACCACTACTACTAAAGGTATTCCAAAGCATAGAAAATGACGGAATACTACCCAACTCATTCTATGAAGCCACCATCTGCCTGATACCAAAACCAGGTAAAGACATTACAAAAAAAGAAAATTATAGACCTATATCCCTCATGAACATTGATACAAAAATCCTCAACAAAATTCTAGCCAATAGAATCCAACAACACATCAAAAAAATAATTCACCCTGATCAAGTGGGATTTATACCAGGTATGCAAGGCTGGTTTAATATCAGAAAAACCATTAATGTAATCCATCACATAAATAAAACAAAAGACAAAAACCACATGATCCTATCAATTGATGCAGAAAAGGCATTTGACAAAGTCCAACACCCATTCATGATAAAAACTCTTACCAAAATAGGAATTGAAGGAAAATTCCTCAACATAATAAAGGGCATCTATGCAAAGCCAACAGCCAATATCACTCTAAATGGAGAGAACCTGAAAGCATTTCCCTTGAGAACGGGAACCAGACAAGGATGCCCTTTATCACCGCTCTTATTCAACATCGTGCTGGAAGTCCTAGCCAGGGCAATTAGGCTAGACAAAGAAATAAAAGGTATCCGGATTGGCAAGGAAGAAGTAAAATTATCACTATTTGCAGATGACATGATTATATACACAGAAAACCCTATGGAATCCTCCAGAAAACTACTGAAACTAATAGAAGAGTTTGGCAGAGTCTCAGGTTATAAAATAAACATACAAAAATCACTTGGATTCCTCTACATCAACAAAAAGAACACTGAAGAGGAAATAACCAAATCAATACCATTCACAGTAGCCCCCAAGAAGATAAGATACTTAGGAATAAATCTTACCAAGGATGTAAAAGACCTATACAAAGAAAACTACAAAGCTCTACTACAAGAAATTCAAAAGGACATACTTAAGTGGAAAAACATACCTTGCTCATGGATAGGAAGACTTAACATAGTAAAAATGTCTATTCTACCAAAAGCCATCTATACATTTAACGCACTTCCGATCCAAATTCCAATGTCATATTTTAAGGGGATAGAGAAACAAATCACCAATTTCATAGGGAAAGAAGCCCCGGATAAGCAAAGCACTACTGAAAAAGAAGAAGAAAGTGGGAGGCCTCACCCTACCTGACTTCAGAACCTACTATACAGCCACAGTAGTCAAAACAGCCTGGTATTGGTACAACAACAGACACATAGACCAATGGAACAGAATTGAGAACCCAGACATAGATCCATCCACGTATGAGCAGCTGATATTTGACAAAGGACCAGTGTCAATTAACTGGGGAAAAGATAGCCTTTTTAACAAATGGTGCTGGCATAAGTGGATATCCATTTGCAAAAAAATGAAACAGGACCCATACCTCACACCATGCACAAAAACTAACTCCAAGTGGATCAAAGACCTAAACATAAAGACTAAAATGATAAAGATCATGGAAGAAAAAATTGAGACAACCCTAGGAGCCCTAATACAAGGTATAAACAGAATACAAAACATTACCAAAAATGATGAAGAGAAACCCGATAACTGGGAGCTCCTAAAAATCAAACACCTATGCTCATCTAAAGACTTCTCCAAAAGAGTAAAAAGACCACCTACAGACTGGGAAAGAATATTCAGCTATGACATCTCAGACCAGCGCCTGATCTCTAAAATCTACATGATTCTGTCAAAACTCAACCACAAAAAGACAAACAACCCAATCAAGAAGTGGGCAAAGGATATGAACACACATTTCACTAAAGAAGATATTCAGGCAGCCAACAGATACATGAGAAAATGCTCTCGATCCTTAGCCATTAGAGAAATGCAAATTAAAACTACGATGAGATTCCATCTCACACCAGCAAGGCTGGCATTAATCCAAAAAACACAAAATAATAAATGTTGGAGAGGCTGCGGAGAGATTGGAACTCTCATACACTGCTGGTGGGAATGTAAAATGGTACAGCCACTTTGGAAATCCATCTGGCGTTATCTTAAACAGTTAGAAATAGAACTACCATACAACCCAGAAATCCCACTCCTAGGAATATACCCTAGAGATACAAGAGCCTTCACACAAACAGATATATGCACACCCATGTTTATTGCAGCTCAGTTTACAATAGCAAAAAGTTGGAAGCAACCAAGGTGTCCATCTACGGATGAATGGGTAAATAAATTGTGGTATATTCACACAATGGAATACTACGCATCGATAAAGAACAGTGACGAATCTGTGAAACATTTCATAACATGGAGGAACCTGGAGGGCATTATGCTGAGCGAAATTAGTCAGAGGCAAAAGGACAAATATTGTATAAGACCACTATTATAAGATCTTGAGAAATAGTAAACCTGAGAAGAACACATACTTTTGTGGTTACGAGGGGGGAAGGGAGGGAGGGTGAGAGAGGGTTTTTTATTGATTAATCAGTAGATAAGAACTGCTTTAGGTGAAGGGAAAGACAACACTCAATACATGGAAGGTCAGCTCAATTGGACTGGACCAAAAGCAAAGAAGTTTCCGGGATAAAATGAATGCTTCAAAGGTCAGCGGAGCAAGGGCGGGGGTCTGGGGAACATGGTTTGCGGGGACTTCTATGTCAATTGGCAAAATAATTCTATTATGAAATCATTCTGCATCCCACTTTGAAATGTGGCGTCTGGGGTCTTAAATGCTAACAAGCGGCCATCTAAGATGCATCAATTGGTCTCAACCCACCTGGAGCAAAGGAAAATGAAGAACACCAAGGCCACACAACAACTAAGAGCCCAAGAGACAGAAAGGGCCACATGAACCAGAGACCTACATCATCCTGAGACCAGAAGAACTAGTTGGTGCCCGGCCACGATCGATGACTGCCCTGACAGGGAGCACAGCAGAGGACCCCTGAGGGAGCAGGAGATCAGTGGGATACAGACCCCAAATTCTCATAAAAAGACCAAACTTAATGGTCTGACTGAGACTAGAGGAATCCCGACGGCCATGCTCCCCAGACCTTCAGTTGACACAGGACAGGAACCATCCCTGAAGACAACTCATCAGAAATGAAAGGGACTGGTTAGCGGGTGGGAGAGAGACGCTGATGAAGAGTGAGCTAATGATATCAGGTGGACACTAGAGATTGTGTTGGCAACTCTTGTCTGGAGGGGGGATGGGAGGATAGAGAGAGAGGGAAGCCGGCAAAATTGTCAAGAAAGGAGAGACTGAAAGGGCTGACTCAAGAGGGGGAGAGCAAGTGGGTGTAGGGAGTGAGATGTATGTAAACTTATATGCGACAGACTGATTGGATTTGTAAACGTTCACTTGAAGCTTAATAAAAGTTATTAAAAAAAAAAGAGGAATAGGCGTTGTGATCACAGAGGAAGACAGTAGAGTGCTAAGGGCATAGCTACCAGAAGCAAGAAGAAGTAAGGCATGGATACTCCTCTAGAGTCTCCAGAAGGAGTGTGGTCCAGCTAGCATCTTGATGTTGGCTCTCTGAAACTGATTTTAGACCCCTGACCTCTAGAGCTATGAAAATTCTGTTATTTTAAACCACCAACTTTGTTGAAATTTGTTACGGCAGCCATAGGAAACTAATACACTCCTGTTGTTGAATGTAGTGTTCTGTAAATCACCCCACTTGATCTATAAATAAGTTATTTCTAGAGCTCTTAACAGGTCATTTCTAGACTTATAAGGTCAGGCTGGGTGATAGGGTTTTTTTTGAAATCTTCTATAACTTTACTGATTTTAATCCATTAATTATTGAGAGTATTGATATTTCCAAGATAGTCTATTTCTTCTTTCACTTGTGAAAGTACTGTTTTACGTATTTTTGAGGTGCTTTTTTTTTGGGTGCATACAGATTTAGAATTATTATGAATTTACCCCTTTATCTTTACGAAATGTTCCTTTTTATCCATTAAAATATGCCTTGTTCTGAATCCGTTCCAGATTTCTTTTGATTAGCATTTGCACTGTATATATTTTTCCATTATTACATGATAAAATGCTATTTGAATAAGGATTCAGACGCTTTGTGGCTTTCACAAGCAAACTGATGATGTGTCAAATTCAGTTTTTAAAACAAGCTAAATCTTAATAAAATAAGGTCTAAAAAAATTAGTCAACGTATATTCAAATAAACTATTAACAATCTTGACAGTAAAACAACATTAGGTGACTCCTTGATCAGCTTTCATTTGTTTCAAAATCATATCCCTAGACAGGACATAGGATACAGTTTATTACTTTGTAAATAGCGTTTATTTTATACGTAGGGCAAAGTTTCCTATGGAAGACACTGTCTGGCTTTTTGGTCATACATGTCATGGGATTTTTCTCATTTTGTGGGATTTTGTGTGGCCAGTCTCTGACTTTTCGATTTTGAACAGATTTCAAAACAAATCAACAGACACATTGGGACACTGGCTATTGTGGGATAGTGTCAGAAAAATGAGTATTCTAGGAGATTCTGACATTGTGCCAAATGCCTATAAGTCTAAGTTATAGAGTCATGTTTTAAAGAAACTTCGAGATTTGCCAAGACGTACGTTTTTGATATCGTTACCCATTACTACATTCAAAGGACTTGTCTGCAGAGGGGTTGGTAGAGGGCAGTCAGACCTTCTGCACTGCATAAATTATATCATTAAGTGTCCGACTATGGGTTGACTTGCTCTCAAGACCTAAAAACTAAACACAGCTGAGAGCTAAATCCCCTGACAGATGAAAGTTCTGTGCAGACCACAGACAGCATATAGCAAATGGAATTTCTAAAAATCACACTGTAATATGTATCCGGTTAATGGTCATCTGAAGTTGTAATTTTGGAAAAAAAAAAAGAATTTAGTATTGCTGCTTCAGTATAGCAAGAATTACTTAAAGAAAAAAGGTGTTGAATACATTAGAAGCGGAAAAGATTAATACGTTCAACTTAGTGTTCAACGTAAAGATTTTTTTTGGGAGGGGGGAGGGAATAATTGATAAAACCAGGTTAAAGTTAATGCATTTGACTGTTCCGCCTGCGAGTCTTGCTGAAAACAATTTCATATTATACGCAATACGAAACTCTGGTGGCGTAGTGGTTAAGTGCTATGGCTGCTAACCAAAAGGTCGGCAGCTCGAATCCACCAGGTGCTCCTTGGAAACTCTATAGGGCAGTTCTACTCTGCCCTATAGGGTTGCTATGAGTCGGAATTGACTTGTTGGCAATGGTTTTTTTTTTTTTTTTTTAGCATATTTAATGAGGGTGTATAAAGTAAAACCAAATAACTGTGGATTAAATAAGGTAAGTTTAACAATAGTGCTCCCTTGATTAGTTGTTTTTTATAAGGTTCTTGCTATGGCATTTAAAAAATAACTTATCATCATTATAAAGAATAATACATCTTAATGAATAATAATAATTCATGTTACACAATTAGCATATTAAGTAAGGCCTGTATTTTTGAGTAATCATTTAAATCAATCATGCTGGTCATATGTTAAAGAGTCATCATTATAGCTATTTTCTAAAAAAAATATATCAATTTTTTATCCAACTGAGCTGGTATTACTGTTAGGCAGGCATTAATAATATTTTGACTATGTTTTGTCAGTGTTTTCATGGTTTAGGCATGACTAAGGCACTGGGTTTGGTTTGGTTTTTTTTTTAACCATCTTTGATGGAGACAATATATTATTAATTTGGGATCATAAAGTGACTGAAGTAGAATTAAAGGCCAAAAGGATCCCAGGAAAGATTTACATTTCAAACACTCAAATACTACTCAGGCTATATAAGTGCAATAATCTTATCATAGTGCTGCATGAATGATTTATCAAAACTCTGCAATAGTAGGGGCTCAATGAATAGGTAAGCAAAAAAAGCTCACAGTTTGCAGAGGCTTAGAGATGAGATAGTCTAGTGGCTGAATTCTACAGATGACAGAGTAGGTGGGCAACTTACTCAAGATCCACAGTTACTGACACAAGTAGGACTCTTCCCCTTCAGGGCTTTTACACTGTCTTGCTCTGCCGTTTGGAGGAAGATTATTTTCATAGAAAGTTTTCAAAACTAAATGACACCGGTTTGTTAAGTCAGAAATAATATAAATATAATATGTTCATTTCATATAATTAGAGAAAGACACAGTGAACAGACTACAGTGGTGGTAAATTAGGAAAAGTAAGATGATAAAGATAATGAACAACTAGCTCTAATTGGGATGTGCAGGACCTGGTAGTGTTTCATTCTGTCGTGCGTGGGGTCGCTATGAGTCGGAACAGACTCGACTACACCTAACAGCAACGACTTTGATTGTGTGTAAAACAACGTTAAAGATGAAGGCGATTACTATGAATCTTACAGAGAATCTTTGAAAAAACTAGTACAGAAATTTGAAAAAATCATGAAGAAAGAAGAGATGGGTAAAATATGGATTACGTGACTCCCATAAAAGTGGGATAGTTGAAAGGGGAAGAAGGATTTGAAAATAGGTTTTTTGAGTTTTATGTTTACATTATTACCTTTTAGGTATAATTAAATGACCACTTACATAACTTCATATGTGAACAAGTTTATTTAAATGAGTAAAGTTCTTGTTTGCTTTCACATGGAAGCAGATAAATGATTTACTCAGAAAACACTTAACGACCATATACCCTATACCAGGCATTACAGTCAAGAGTAGGAACATTTCAACAGTGTTCTCATTTATTACACTTCCTGTACATAAACTCAGGGAGAGATAATCTAAATAAACATTGCAGTAATGTAAAGAATCATGTAAATTTATATGTAAAGGAATGACACCAAGTTTTAATAATCTGTTGTTAAGAAATGAAAACAAAAAATTTCAAATTGTACCTGATGGTAAAATTAATTTTAAGATGGCATATGCCCTTCTTTACAATAGAATCTTAGCTTATATTAAATATTGTCTTCTATATACATATGTTTTTGAGATTCTTAAGAGATTCTGTCTCAAGAATAGTCAATTGAGTATTGAATTCCACAACGCACAGCATAGTAGGTCCACATTTTCCCAATATAAGTCAGGATTTTTACTGATAACTTATTTATCTTGTGAATGTTATGTATTTCTCTCCTTCACTAACACATTGTCCTTCAATGTATGGCTTATAAACACCTTAAGAACCAAAAAAATAAAGCCGGTTGCCATGGAGTCAATTTTGGCTCCTGTGTCAGAGTATAACTGTAATCCAGAGGCTGGGACTGCGCTTTATAGGGTTTTCACTGGCTGATTTTTCAGAATCAGATCTCCAGGCATTTCTTTTGAGGTGCCTTTGGGTGAACTTGAACTGCCAACCTTTTGGTTAGCAGCTAAGCACTAAGTCATTTGCACCATCTATGGACTCTATCTTAAGAACAACAACAATAAAAAAATTAAACCAAGCCCCTTGCCATGGAGTGGATTCTTACTTTTGGCCACTCCATGTGTGTTTCAGAGTAGAATTGCACTCCATAGAGGTTTCAAACAATGGCTATGATCTTTCAGAAGTAGATCACCGGGCTTTTCTTTCAAGGTACCTCTGGATGGCTTCCAACCATTAACCTTTCAGTTAGCAGCTGAATTTATTAACTGTTTGTGCCACCAAGTCACACCTGTTAGAATGGTTAAATTAAACACACAGTTACACATTGACCATATTAAATGCTGGCAAGGGTATGGAGCAACTGGAACTGTCTGGAGTGAAAAATGGCACAAACTTGACAGTTTTTTTTTAAAACATATATTTACCATTTGTCCAAGCAACCCCATAGTTATTTACCTAAGATAAACACAAACTCTTGTTCACACAAAATCCTGTGACTGTTTATAGCAAATTCATTAATAATTGCCAAAAACAAAACAACCCAAATGGATTTGAGAAATGGATAAACCAACTGTGCTATATCTATAAAATGGATTATCACTCATAAAAGAAAGGAATTAGCTATTTATAGAAAGAAATCAGATTTAAAAGCTATATACTGTAGGAATGACATTTTATAAAAGATAAAACTGTAGGGACAGATAATAGACCAGTAGTTGCCAGGGTTTATGTGTTGGCGGAGAATTTTGGGAGTGATAGAGTTGTTCTGTATCTTTATTATGTTGTTAGTTGCCATTGAGTTAGTTCCGAGTCATAGCAACCCCACGTGTGTGGAGTAGAACCGCTCCATAGGACTGGTAAGGCAGATCTCCAGGACTGTCTTCTGAGGAGACTCTTGGTGGGTTTGAATCACTAACCTTTCAGCTAGCAGTGGAGCACTTAACTGTTTACTCTGGAGTCCCTACAGTTCTACTCTGAAACATGGGGTCTTCATGAGTCGGGATTGACTCGATGGCAACTAGTTCAGTTTTTTTTTTTAAATATGCCTCCATTAATTTGTCAAGGAACCCTAGAGGCACAGTGGATAAGAGCTTGGCTGCTCCATGGGAGAAAGATGTGGCAGTCTGCTCCTGTAAAGATTACAGTTTTGGAAGCCCTATGGGGCAGTTCTACTCTGTCCTGTAGGGTTACTATGAGTCAGAATTGACTCTACAGCAAAGGGTTTGGTTTTTGGTTTACGAATTTGTCAAAACTCATAGAATTATGTGTCAAAAGGAGTGAATTTCACTGTCACTAAATTAAATTATAAAAAATAAAAAGTTACAAACATAGTTATGTATCAGCAGTTTCGTATGCTTCAACCCGATATACTGAACGCTGATTTAGCCAAATATTGTGGTCTCACTACATTGGAAGAATGGGAGGGGGAGAAATGTCTATATGGCAAGTGATGAAGTAAGTGTTTAATCCTGATCTTCTATAGTAGGTAGACAATAGATAATTTCTAATATTAAAACATCAAAAATCTTTATCTTAAAAGCATGTTACTTAGAGACAGAGATATAAAACAGAAGAAATCGTTAAGAGTTGAAAATAGTTGTTTCTGTGCAGTGGGGCTTTAGAGTAGTGAGACATAGGGCAAGATTGTTGTTTCTGATAACATATTAAATGTACAATTTAATTACATGTAATTATTCCCTCGACAGCACTGGGTAATTATTCCCTTACATATAAAATAAGCGGGATTTTAATTGGTAGGAACCATTCTGGCTAGGGAGAGAACAAAGAGAGCAGAGACAGGCTCTATCTAACCAGGAGTTCTTAATTTGGAGGTATTGGTGGGTCTTGTGGGTTCAGGGGAACAGTACAGGAAGTAAACTGGTGAGAGCAGGGAATTTTTTATTTTTTTTTTTAACAGTAGGACAAATGGTTGGAGCAGTTTTGAATGCCCGGTGGGAGGATTTGACTTTATCCTGTAGGCAGTGGGAACTCTTAGGTCCCCAGGCAGCTTAAGTAGTTTGCACTTGACAACCAAAAAAAAGGTTGGTCATTTGAACCCACGTAGTAGTACCACAGAAGAAAATCCTGGCGATCTGCTTCCGTAAAGATTACAGCCAGGAAAACCCTATGGGGCAGTTCAATTCTATCACACATTGGGTTGAGGAGTTGGAATTGGCTTGACAACAATAGAATTGGTTTGGTTAGTGGGAAGCCTAGACGTTTTGAGCCCAGGGGTAAAGTAACTGACTCTACCTAGATGACATGGGACAAATCACTTGTCCTCCTGGACTTCAGTTTCATCACTGCAAAAATCAGTAAATTATCTTTAAGGACCACTTTTAATACTCTTAAAGATACAATTTGGCACTATCTTGTGAAGTGCAACATGGAAATAACCAGCAAGTCCTTTTTTAGGTATTCACGCTAGACAAAGTTTAGCAAGAGTGCACCAAGAGTCACAGACAAGAATGTTCAGGGAAGCTCCATTCAGATTTTTGAAAAGTGAGAAACAACCCACTTCTGATTCTCTGATTAAACCAAAGTACCAGCATAATCTGTGGCAATGGGAAAAGTGAGACAAAAACAGGCAGTCCAACTTGGAGGCATTGCAATGATTTGTATTAGAGGCCTAAGAGAAAATACCAGAGGGAGGTATTTATTTTACGGAAGAAATGAAAGATAGCTGTAGTGTATAAAACCATGGTTCTCAAGCTCTTTTTTTTTCTCAGGACCCCTTTATACTTTTAAAAATTATTGGGGATCCCAAGGAGCTTTTGCTTATTTGAATTATATTGATGAATATTTGCTGTATTAGAATAAAGAGCAAATGTATAGAATCCTACACAATTTTGTATTCCATTTCTGGGGGCTCCTGAGCTTTGGGGGTCCTGGACATATCATGGATTTGAGGTAGAGAAACTCTAACAGAGATTGAATTTAGAATAAATATGCAAACCAAATCTGATCTTGCTGGAATAATCTGGATTGGTCCTAGAAAACAAACTATGCAACTTTGGCTTTATATTGTGGAACCAAAAATTCTTTGTTGCAAATCATGTTGCTGGACTAGATGACCTTTAAAATCCCTTCAAACCCAAGATTATTCTATGATTCATCCTTATTGGCTACTTAGACTGTTCTGATTTCACTGGTCGGTTGCACCACCCTTAATTCCCTTGAGTTAGGCCAATGTCCACTTGGCCTCAGGATTATTCCCCAGAAACCATAGTCATAAATTTATCTTTCTATTTCCTTTGCTTAATTTGGAAAGCATTAAGTAAGTTAAAAAGCCTATTTCCAGAGAATAAAGAGCAACGGTAATTAGCTTACTTATTATATGCATACATGCCTTTAGCCACAGGGTACAAGAGAGGAAGTGTCTTTTGGCCAAAACATTGCATTTTTACAACTCAGAATCATTTTTAGCTAAGTAAACTCCATTATTCTCTTCTACATCACTTTTTATTTTTTAAATTTTTTAAATTGTACTTTAGATGAAGATTTACAGAGCAAATTAGTTTTTCATTAAACAATTAATACATATATTGTTTTGTGACATTGGTTGCCAACCCCATAACATCTCAACACTCCCCTTCTGGACCTTGGGCTCCCCATTACCAGCTTTCTTGTCCCTTCCTGCCTTCTTGTCCTTGCCCCTGGGCTGGTGTGCCCATTTAGTCTTGTTTTGTTTTATGGGCCTGTCTAATCTTTGGCTGAAGGGTGAACCTCAGGAGTGGCTTCACTACTGAGCTACAGGGGTGTCCGGGGACCATACTCTTGGTGTTTCTCCATTCTTTGTCAGGCCAGTAAGTCTGGTCTGTTTTTGTGAGTTAGAATTTTATTCTACATTTTTCTCTAGCTCTGTCTGGGACCCTCTATTTTGATTCCTGTCAGAGAATTCGGTGGTAATAACTGGGCATTATCTAGTTGTTGTACTGGACTCAGTCTGGTGGAGGCTGTGGTAGTTGTGGTCCATCAGTCCTTTGAACTAACCTTTCCTTTGTGTCTTTGATTTTCTTCTTTCTCCCTTGCTCCAGACTGTGTGACCAGCGGAGTATCTTAGATGGCTGCTCATAAGCTTTTAAGACCCTACACGCTACTCACCAAAGTAGGATGTAGAACATTTTTTTTTTAACTATATTATGCCAATTTAGCTAGATGTCCCCAGAGACCATGGTCCCCATGCCCCTCAAGCCCAGTAATTTGGTCCCTCAGGGAGTATGAGTGTGTCTATGCAGCTTCCATGACCTTGCCTTGGTCAAGTTGTGCTGACTTCCCCAGTATTGTGTACTGTCTGACCCTTCACCAAAGTTACCACTTATCTATGGCCTAGCTAGTGTTTTTCCCCTCTACCCATCCTCCCCCTAGTAACCATCAAAGATTATGTCTTTCTGTGTGTAAACTTGTTCCTGAGTCTTTAAAATAGTGGTCTCTTACAGTATTTGCCCTTTTGTGATTGACTTATTTCACTCAATATAATGCCCTCCAGATTCATCCATGTTGTGAGATGTTTTGAAGAGTCATCATTGTTTTTTATTGTTGTGTGGTATGTACCACATTTTTTATTGTTGTGTGGTATGTATACACATCCATTGTGTGTATGTACCACATTTTGTTTATCCATTCATCTGATGATGGGCACTTAGTTGTTTTCGTCTTTTTGCTATTGTGAATAATGCTGCAATGAACATGGGTGTGCATATGTCTATTTGTGCGACAGCTCTTATTTCTCTAGGATATGTTCTTAGGAGTAGGATTGCTGAATCATATGGTATTTCTATTTCTAGCTTTTTAAGGAAGCACCATATCATTTTCCAAAATAGTTGTACCATTTTAAATCCCCGCTTGCAGGGTATAAGAGTTCCAATCTCCCCAGAACCTCTCCAACATTTGTTATTTTGTGTATTTTTGATTCATGCCTGTAATGTCAGGGTGAGATGGTATCTCATTGTAGTTTTGATTTGCATATCTCTAATGGCTAGTGATGGTGAGCATTTCCTCATGTGTCTGTTAGCCACCTGAATCTCTTCTTTGGTGAAGTGTCTGGTCATGTCCTTTGCCCTTTTTTAAAAAAATTATTATTGTACTTTAGATGAAAGTTTACAGAACAAATTGTTGCTTCCGACTCATAGTGACCCCGCATACAGCAGAATGAAACACTGCCCAATCCTGCGCCATTCTTATAATCGTTGTTATGCTTGAGCTCATTGTTGCAGCCACTGTGTCAATCCATTTCATTGAGGGTCTTCCTCTTTTTCACTGCCCTCTACCTTACCAAGCATGATGTCCTTCTCCAGGGACTGATCCCTCCTGATAACATGCCCAAAGCATGTCAGACGCAGTCTCGCCATCCTTTCTTCTAAGGAGATTTCTGGTTGTGCTTCTGCCAAGACAGATTTGTTTGTTCTTTTGGCAGTCCATGGTATATTCAATATTCTTCGCCAACACCATGATTCAGAGGTGTCAATTCTTCTTGGGTCTTCTTTATGCATTGTTCAGCTTTCAAATGCATATGAGGCAATTGAAAACCTCATGGCTTGGGTCAAGCACACCTTAGTCTTCAAGGTGACATATTTGCTTTTCAACACTTTAAAGAGGTCTTTTGCAGCATATTTGCCCAATGCAATGGGAACAAATTAGTACACATATTGTTCTGTGACATTGGTTACCAACCTCACATGTCCACACTCTCCTTCTTGACCCTGGGTTCCCTATTACCAGCTTTCCTGTACCCTTCTGCCTTCTAGTCCTTGCCCCCCAGGCTGGTGTGCCCATTTAGTTTCATTTTGTTTTATGGTCCTGTTTAATCTTTGGCTGAAGGGTGAGCCTCAGGAGTGACTTCATTTCAGAGTTAAAACGGTCTATATACCACTTTTTCAATAGAAAAAGATTTCCATTTTATGAAAATACAAAAAAATCTGAATCCAAGTGTACATACCAAATGACCAAGATACTCTCTGCATGGGAAGGGCTACTGTGCAGATAGTTTCAGAAATGCTAAGAGTAAATTGTGACCTTGAATGAATCGGATATTTTCCAGGACTTCTGAAAAAAAATTGGAGGCAAATTGCTCACTAAGCTTCAAATTTGTGTTTATACAGTGTAAAACAGCCGGCTGATTACTAGGAAATGCAGTCCCAAATGTAGAGTTTCCAAATATAGAAATGTTTGGTATTGGAAAAGAAGAAGTTCAGACTTTATTTTAAAATTTCAAGGTTTATTGTGGAGACAGAATCCAAACCTCTGAAGAGAGTGAGAGAGAATTTATAGATTTGCTGGGAAGAAAATTAAATTCATACAAGTGAATCAGCAAACCCGACTCTCTGCCTAAGTTTTCATACAATGAGAGGAATTTGCTCATCTGCAAGCATCAGCCGATTAACCAGGCACCAGCTTATATTATTATCCTTGCTATTACCTTCTTACCTTGCCTTCCTTCCTTCTAGCTTGATATTCTTGCTATTAGTGACATAAAAGGAATCAGATACGAAGTCAGCTCCTTTATCTCTGAGAATTCTTAGTGAAATATCTCTCTGTAACCTAGACGGGACTGCTGGTCCTTGACCATTAGTGCAGAGTAGACCATGATGTTAGTGAGCTGATGCCTCACTTCTGAGGATAACACACATACTCCCAAGTCAGTAAATAAGGTTGAAACTTATATTGTCAGATCTCCCCTCCAGCAGAAAAAACAAAAACCAACAAACAAAAAACCAAAACCAGGCCTGAATATTCAAAATGGCAGAAACAAGTTTAGAGGCGTCCAGCACAGAGCTATCATCAACACCAGGGTGCTAGAGATGCAGAAGACAAACATCACCCCTTTCATGACTTTTCTATCGCTGTTGCAAGGGTGAGGGAGCCCAAGAATTACTGTCTTTCTTTCACAAGATAGACAGCCCTGGAATGTCATGTGAGAGAAGTAAATATGTATCTTCTCTCTGATGATTCATTCATGCTTTGCTTTCTGAAAGGTGTTGCCAGGTCTCACTCCTAAGGGACAGCTGGCTTGTCAGGTGTAAATAAACCCTATTAAATGAAAAAGAAGTGATATTTAAATGTCCAAGCCTGGTAGCTAGCAAAGTCTTTCTCCACTTGAATGGCATTAATTAGCTCATTCTCTCAAATTAGGGAAAACTCTTTCTCCCTCACAAAATAAATCTTCTAAGAAATCAAATATATCAAGTATTAAGAGAATGTGAATCAATAGGAATTCATACATTGCTGGTAAAGTAGAACAATCACTTTGGAAAAACTATTTGGTTCTATCTTATGAAGCGAAACATACAAACAACCAGCAAGCCCCTTTTTAGGTGTTCACGGTAGACGAAGCTTAGCTCAAGTGTACCAGAAGACATAGACAAGAATATTCAGAGAAGCTAGGTTCTGATTTCTGAAGTGAGAAGCAACCCAAATGCCAACAGGAATACAAATTACAAAACTCTGGTCTCATCATGCAAAAACCTGGTATACAATGATTGACCTCTACTTCACAGAACAGCATGGGTGAACCTCGGAAAAATGGTGTTAAGTGACAAAAGACAAGTCCCAGAAAACAGTATATAGAACAATATGAATTTTGTGAAGCTCAGAAACTAAGCATTATGTTGTTTAAACATACAAACATATCTTGTAGAATCATTAAAAAAACCAAAAGGAATGATAAACACTAAATTCTGGGTACGGGCTCACTTGGGGTGGAGTGAGGGAGGCAGAGGTATGGGAGCACCCAAGTAGAGGACAGTCATTGGTAATGTTGCAATTCTCGGATTGCAGAGTGGAAACATTGGTACTCATTATACCTTCATGCCTTATAAATTATATAGAGGGCACATATATACTTCTGTATACATCGAACATATTGAAAAGATAAAGGAGAAAGAAAAAACTTAAGAGTTATCTTCTTTCATTTCTTTCTACCCATAAACAAGAAAAACAGAAAATCTGATTGTTAGAAGCCGTGGTTCTCACTCTCTCTTGAAACTCTTGCTGGCTTCAACACAATGCTCTCTTCACAAGAAGCGTCACTATCAACCTCAAACATGAAGCCCACGCCCAAAGCACATGGGAGGCTTTGCGGCTGCCATAAGCTGCCCCCAGAGAATCCACTCACTCTGTGTGCTTGTCGACTGTGTCATAGCTCAAATTGAGTCTCAACAAGATAAGCTCTTCAAGGCAGAATATTTTCAGCTGTTGTGCTCAGACAGCAGCAGGTTCTTATCTGAGGACAGCAGGGCCATGTGGCACACCGCAGCTGGGGCAGTGTCAGCAGAAGCATGTGGACTCTGTACACAGTAGCAGGGTCCAATGGACAGCAATTAGCACCAGGAGAATGAAGATGAATGGGACATATCCATAACCTTCATAAAAATGTCATGGAGAAGACTTGTATACCATATGGACCCACGCTGGGGCTCTCCCTGGGATGGCCTTTTATTTTACACTAGTCCAAGTGACGGCCTTTTAAAAATGATGTCTTTTCCCTGCTGTGCCTTCCCGGCCAGCCCCATCCGAATAAGTAAGGAAACAGGCTGCCTACATGATGTTGGATGCAACATAAAGAGCACTTCCGTCTCAACTTTTTGTGACTTTCTCTGCTCTGGGTTTCTAGAACAATGATCTCATCTGCATAATATGTTCACAGTTAATTAGATGTCCTGCCTCCTCTTGTAATAGTTTATCTTTTAGTTTTAGTGATGTTCTGAACCTATAGATATTTCAGAAATTTCCTTATCTGTTTTCAAAAGGTCAAATGCTAGATGTGCTTGGTTCTTAGCAAAGAAACAGAAGCTCACACTGGCTGATTTTAAGGAGAAAAATAATTATTCAGAAGGATCTGGGGTCACTTACAAAATCGAAGGGATGGCTGCAGAATCAGGCCCAGGAAACAGGCAGGCACTAAGGAAAAGACTGAACCAGAACTACATCTAAAATCCAGACACAGCAATGGTTCGGTGGTTAAGGCAGCCACTTCCAGAGACCATAGAATCAGAGGGTGCTGGAAACACTGGCTTTGCTGTGGCTACTGTCGTACATGCACCCTCCTAGAAAGCTGAGCATGGGCCACCAACCCTACCACCAGGATAAAAAATTAACTCTACTTCTTTGAGACATCAGCTTCTGATTCAAAGCCCAGAAGTTATTATTTAACAAATTTATACTGAGGACCTGAAATGAGTCTGACACAGTTATAGGATCTTGGGATATATCATGAAGGAAACAAAAAAAGGGCTCTATTCTCTTAGAATTTATATTCTAGTGGGGAAGGGGGAGAGAGTGGGGCATGTGGAACAAATCATAAATGATTGTTATAGTAAAGAATTAAGTTATATAATATGTTGGTAACTGGTAAGTGCTATAGGAAAAAAGGAGCAGGAGGACAAGGAGGCAATTTTTAAATGAGATGGTCAAGGGAGTATCACTAAAAAGGTGACTTTGAGTAAAGACTTGCAAGAGCCTAGGGGTGGGAGGTCTTGCCATGGCCATCAAGTAAAACAAGCATGGTGAACAGGTTTCAGGGATTGGAGACAGTGGGCAAGGGGGACAAAACAGGGGGTGTACAGAGCTTTATGGGGAATAAAATACAGGGGACAAAGAGTTGATTGGGAGCCTACCTTTTTGTGGTGATTGATATAAACAGGAATAAAGGGCTTAATGGGAGTATTGCTAAATAGATTCAAGGCAGAGAGTCGGCACTGGGGGGCTAAGGGGTAGATACATGCAGCCCCTTATCAATAGAGGTGAGGAAATTTTGGCTATCTTCTTAGTCCCAGGTTGTAGGTCCTATTTTGGCCCCTAAAAATGGTAGTAGAAGACCTAAGGGAGATGTAGTCCCAGACTCAGTGCACTTATTGAGGAGATGTGAGCTTATACTAGGTGTTTGGGCTCTGCCTTGATACCTGTTGATGGTGATGAGATTTTTGGAGAAGCTAGTGGGTACTCCCAGAGTGTAGACTGTCTCTTGATGCTTCATGATGGGGTAAAAGATCTAGGGGATCTTCATGGAGACATCTGATTGGCCACAATGAAGTCATATGCCTAGCCCTATTTACAAAGAACAGTAGTAAATAGAATATTTTGACTCATGTAATGAGGAAGTCCCCAAGCATTAAACAGGGACTCAAATACTGGGCAATCAAAAAACAAGAGGGGAATGTTTACTACTTTTTTTTTTGTTAAGTCTATCCTCTTTTAAATTAAATGATTTTTTTTGTTATGTCTTTTAACATACACACTCTCTGTCTATCACTTTCTTTTCCCTACAATTTATTTGTTGAAGAGCCTGGGCCATTTGACCTGTAGAGTTCCTATAGTCTGGATTTTGCTGACTGCACACTCATGGTGCAGTTGAACATGTTCCTCTGTTCTCTGTATTTCCTGCAAATTGGCAGAGTCATTTTTGTCAGAATTAACTTCCATCTCTTTTTTGCAAGACTGTAGGTGATGTTCTTTCATCAGGAAGAGAAAGAAACACACAGTAAAAAAGACATACCACAGTGCAGCACATACAAAAATCAAGACTCATAGCCAGACTAAACTAACTTGTCAATTAGACAAAAAACAGACAACCCAATAGAAAAATGGGCAAGAAACTTGAAAAGATGCTTTTCAAAAGAGGATTTTGAAAGGCCAGCTAACAGATGAAACGGTGTTCAGTTTTATGAATCATCAACGCAATACAAACTAGTAGCATGATGAATGCTGTATTAACCCCCTAGAATGGCTAATATTAAAAGACTGACATAATCAATTCTGGGTCAGGATGCAGAGCAACTGGAAGTTTCATATACTGCTGTGCAGAATGTAAACAGGTATGCTATTAACTATTACTATTTGACATTATTTACTACAGTTTAACATACTCTGGCCTAGCAATTCCACTTCTAGGTATATATCCATCAGAAATAACATATATGTACCAAAAGATATGCCATGGCCATAACTGGGATCTATTCAAATGTCCCTCAACAATAGAATGAATAAATAAAGCATGGTAATGATATGATGGAATAGTATACAGCCACGAAAATTAGTAAGGTACTGATACATATGTATGAATCTCACAAGCATAAGATTGAGCAACAGAAACCACCCCCCACAAAAAAGAAGTATGCTATGTTGCCATTCATATGAAAGTTAAAACCAGACAAAAATAATCTATGATTTTAAAACTCAGGTTGGTGATTATATCTGGAGAGAAGGATGTGGGTAATAACTGGCATATGTAGAAAGGAGACTTCTGGTGCTGTTAACATGCATTCTACTTCATGTTTCATGGGTATGTTCACTTTGTAATGATTTATTGAGTTGTACTTTTAGAATTTTTGTACTTTGATGTATGCATGGTAGACTTCAATACAAATGTTTTTTTCAAGGTTTTTTTTTACAGGAAAATTGTTAGCTATCTAGGAACAGAGATATCTAGAACACTTTCTGGGTAGGTAGGCCAATAAACATTCTTTGCAGTATCTACATACTTCTGTCTATGATTCCTTACGTGATGGTTAAGGTTATATGTCAACTTGGCTAGGCCATAATTCTCAGTGGTTTAGCCAATATTATGTAATCATCCTCCATTTTATGATCACTTGTGAGCAGTCAATCAGTTGAAAAGGGAGTTTCCTTGGGGGTGTGGCCTGCATTCAATATCTATGGATATTCTGAGGGCAAAGGGAATACAGAGCAGGTGGTGGAAGAAGGTAGTTCTAAATACCAGCTATGACCATATGACCAGTTGCAGAAACAAAGACTGTAAATGTTTTTAGTATTTCTTTCTTGTTTTATTATATGCATATATATAGATATATATATATGGCAAATGTCTTGTTTTCTTTCCTCCCTTATTTCAGTACTTATTATAAAATATAAGATGTAAATGGGGCTAGTGTGTTTTCAGTTGTACACGTTAGTTGTATCATGTTAGGTACAAGTACGACTTTATAATTGTCTTCATTTAGAGATTATCTGTGGTTTAAGGAGATGTGTACAGGTGCCAAGGTGACAAGGGGTAGACTGTGATGGTTAACGTTATGTGTCAAATGGCTAGGCCATGATTCTCAGTGGTTTGCAGGTATTATGTAATCATCCTCCATTTTGTGTTCTCCTGTGAGTAGCCAATCAGTTGAAAGGGGAGTTTCCTTGAGGGTGTGGCCTGCATCCAATGTATATAGAGATGGTCTGGCAAAGTTCACCTTCTCTCTATCCTGCTTCTGATTCATCATCCTCTAAACCTCCTGTTCTTGGGGAATGAGCCAGCAGCCTACCATCTGACCTGCAGATTTGGGAATTTGCCAGCTCTCACAGCTCTGTGGGTCAGCAGCCTGCTGTTTGACCTGCCAATTTGGGGTTTGTTAGCTCTGTAACCTTATGAGTCAGGAGAAACCTCCAGCCTGACACCTGACCCATGAATTTGGGACTTGCCAGCCTCCACAACTGTGTGAGCCATTTCCTTAAAATAAATCTCTCTCTTTCTCTCTCTCTCTCTATACGTCTCACTGATTTTGCTCCTCTAGAGAACCCAGCCTAATTATGAGAAATTCTCTATCTCTTTTATTTCCTTCCTTTTTATTGTTATCTCCTGTATACCTCAAGTTGAGCCTAATGTGGAATTCTTGATTTCTTCCCAAATACTCATAGAAAGCCGATGTAAATCATATAATTTTACTTATGATTTGGGGCAATATGAAACAAGGCAAGAAGCTTATGCAGAAGATCATATGGCTTTAAATGCAGATGATAATATAACTTAAATATAAAGTTCTCAACCTTCAAAATTTTTGCCCATTATCCTCATCTTCATCTCTCCTTACACAATCTCCACTGAAAGCTTTTCCCTTACTGGATTCCTATCACTATCATGCTTCTCTTCACTAACCCTTTTTTTTGCCCCTGTCTATCTAGCTTGTTGCAATCCTCTGTATATTTTTTTAAAAAATCGTTTTATCTCATGCTTGGGATTTATTGGCCATACTCTGAGGGCTGACATCCCGTATCAAAGATGTCTCATCAAATTGGCTGAACCAAAACAGTCCTCTCCCTTAGGATATAAGTTTGCTACTTACCCTAGGCCAAGTTCTTCTGCTGGTCCTTAAATTGACAGTTTTTCTCCACTTCCTTTGACCCCTCAACTGTACTTATTGACACTTATTTTCCTAAGCACGTAGGTGCCAGTGCACTACCTTCATTAGTACTTTATTTTTTAATTCAAGAATAGAAAGCACAGGGCCATGCAGTAGCTCAAAACAACAGAATTGGTTTACTGTTCTCTGTCTTTCTTCTCTGAGGACTAATTCATTTCTAGATGATTTTACCAACTCTTTATAATTTATTGCCAAACCAATATTTTCATGCATATTCATTTGTTTTTTATTTTGCTACATAACCACTGCATTTCTGGATGCCTGCTGGATGCTATTATGTGTAAGTCTGGTTGCGATAACAATATTCTCATATCAAAATCCCAATCAATATTTTCTGCCTGTCCATGGCACTGGCCCGCAATATTGATCATGTCATGCTAATCATTCAGAATAAACAGGCAGTAGTAAGTACTTTGGATGCCCTAGGAAGACTGAGGAGTAGCAGAGGATGGAAAACAAACCCTTAAAAGTTTTAGGGACCTGTCATAGTGACAAGGAACCCTGGTGGCACCATGGTTAAGCACTCAGGTTGGCGGTTCAAACCCACCCAGCAGCTCTGCAGGAGAAAGCTTGGCAATCTGCTGCTGTAGAGATCTCCATTGCTGTCGAGTCAATTCCAACTCCTAGTGATCTTATAGAACAGAGTAGAATTGCCCTATAGAGTTTCCTAGGCTGTAATCTTTATGAAGCAGACTGCTACATTCTTCTGAAGAAGGGTGCTGGTGGGTTGAACTGCCAACCTTTGGTTAGCAGCCAAGCGTTTAACCACTGCACACTAGGGCTTCTTCCCATAAAGATTACAGCCTAGAAAACCCTATGGGGCAATTCTGTTCTGTCTCTTGGGGTTTCTATGAGCCAAAATTGACACAATAGCACCTACCAACGACAACAACATCATATTGATGAAGGTTTTATGGGTCCAGTGGTCTGGGGGCATACTTAGAACATCTTTTCTAAGGTAAAGGAAAAGTTGCTGTCTCTCCCACAAAAGAAGAAGCTCAATGCTTTGTGGGCCACTGGGTTTTGAGGCAGTATATACTGTACTTGGGAATAATAATCTGACCCTCTTATCAGGGGCCTCGAAGGCTACTAGTTTTGAGTGGGACCCAGAACAAGGGAGGATTTTGCACCAGACCCAGACTCAGTGAAAGCTACCCTGACACTTGGGACATTCATCGCAGTAGATCTGAGAGTGCTGAAGTTATCCATGGTGGGTAAGTGGAATGTCTAGCAAGCTCCACCAGAAGAGTTCCAGTTCAGACCCCTGGCATTCTAGAGTAGAGTCATGCCTGCTGCAGCAGAGAACTGTTTCCTGTTTAAAAATAATTCTGTGTATGCTCCTGGGCCCTTGTAGAGACTAAGTGTCCGACTTTGGGACTCCAGTAACTATGATCCAGAGAAGAGCTGATTGAAACCCTGGATATGGCACAATCTTTTACGATATCAGACAGTTATTTGGGCACAGGTTGATTACATTAGACCCATTATGTTCTGGAAATGGTAGTGATATATCCCAACCAGAGCTGACACTGACAGTGGATATAGGTTTGCCTTCCCTACCTGCACTGTCTCAGCCAGCATCGCCTTACCATCTGAGGAATTACAACATGCCAGTCTGTTGTTATGGTTTCCCACATAACAGTGACTCATCTCAGGGAACTCATTTTGTGATAAGAACGGTGCAACATTTAGCATGAAACTATAAACTATATTACTCAAAAATAGCTCAGCTAATCCACCAGCAAAGTGGATTGTCATCTTTCAGGATACAGTACATTTGCTCATTCAATACCTAATACATGGTGCTGAGTAGTTAGAATACTTTTCTGGGAACCAAAGAGTGGAAGTAGGATAGAACCCTCTCAACATCAGGTTACCTTCCTCTGGAATTTGTGTTTCCCATTTCTTCTCTGTCAGATCAAAAGTCCCAGTCCCCAGGGAGGGAACACTTCCACTGGAGGACACAGTGAAGAGTCCTCTGAACCTAAGTTACAACTACCATCTGGCCGATTTGGGCTCCTCATGTCACCTAAGAAAGAAATAACTTAAAATATTCAACTCTAATTTCCCTGAAGATGTAGGGTTGCTGCTGCACCGCAGGAGCAGAGGTGTATATCTAGACCACAGGATATTTCTGAGATGCCTTTTGGTGTTTCTGTGCTCAGTGATAATGATGTATAGGCATTTAGCAACCACAGCTTGAAAAGGGAAAGACATTAAGAGCTCAGAAGGTCACCACACCAGACAAGCAACTTAGAACTAAGCTGAGATGCTGCACAGGTGAAGGAATTCTAGAATGGGTATTAGAGGAGTGAGATGATAAATATTAAGTCTCAGCATCAATCAGCTGCAGCAGTAGAGAAATGGAGCTTGATCCACTAACCGTCTTGTATTGAGTTCTCATATATATTACAGCTGGCCATGACCTAGAAGGGAATGCTGGGATGAATTTGACTTAACGGAGGGCACAAGCAGATGTAAATGGCATAAGGTGCAAGATAGTCTTCTTGTGCACCAACCACTTCTTATGCTCTCAACAGCTTTCATCCATATTTGCTCAGGTGCCACTTGACAATGCCTCACTCAGGCCTGCACCACACACTCTCACTTTCTGCTCCAGGACACCTATGATGGTTCAACTTGGGATGCCTGCATGAACCCACCTGACCTTCACGCATGCACAAACAAGAGCTGCAGGGGAGTTGGTATCTGTGGCACCACCTTTGAATAATGGGGGAGATGGAGCCCATTGATAAATGCCTCTACTTTTTGTCTCCTAGGTTGACAATTCTCAGACATATTTCATGAGAATCCTGAGAAGTTCCTGGCAGGATAGGACACCAATCATCCACAGTTATGGCCAATTCAATAAGTACCCTTGGATTAACTTTTCCTTCGTCTCTGTTTCACTTCCCATGTCTCTCTTTTTTCTCTGAGATAACTCCCCCAAAGTACTTCTTGTAAGACTTTGTCTCAGGGGCTCCTTTTGGGGGAAATCCAGGCTATATCAGATTAAGAAATTGATCAGAGCTGGAGAATAAAATTGATGAAAATTTTATTTCACTTCCCCCCGAAACGACTAGATGTAAAACATTTAGTAGGCTTAGCTATCATGCACTTATTATGTGAACACCTAGGTAGGAAGCTGGAGAAACTTAATTGCCTGAAAGAACTAGGGTCATCATTACCTTCCAGGTTACTAAGAATATAGTAAATTTCTAATGGGCTAAATCAACTCAGTCCACCCATCAGAGAACCCTCAAGAAATTGTTTGTGTAGTTTAATTACATAAAAAACTGTATCTAGAGCCAAACTGAATTCTATTCTCACTTTATCAACATTATAAAACAGTTTCTCTTGTATCTCATAGGCAAAATATCAGTAAATCAATTTTAGTGTTTTAGAGGATCTGAATTTATAATGCACCCTGAACCAGGAATGCCCTCTTATAAAAGTCTTCAGTTTGTTTTTCTTCCTTGGAACAATATCCCTATAAACTGCTGAGAATCCATTGTTAAAACATGGGAGATGTCTTTGATGATTTTACCTGTTCTAAGTAATAAAGCAATTTTGGTCCAAAGCAAGACAAAATTCTCTACCCTCCTTTGGTTTTTGTCTAGCTCATGAAATAGGGGCTAGGCATTAATTTAGGGAAATCACCAACTTTAAATTATGAAGGAGACGAGTGCTTAGGTAGCAATAATTCCCAAATCTATCTTGAATGTGTCAACATTTGATAAGAGAAAAGAATGATGAAGCTATTAATAATTCTGCTTTACTGTTAATCAAAATTGGTTTAAACAAAGGCAGTGTGTCTGGTTTCAATTTAAATCAGCCCAAGAGAAAGACAGTGCTCTAAGAACAATGAGAAAATTCTATTTGAATATCTCAACTCTATAATCTTTCTATACTACACCACGGCCTGCCCTTTAAAGGAAAACTATAAAGAAGTTTCTCTGGTTCAGTTCCCATCCCTCATGGCCACCTACAAAAGATGTGAAAACTAAAGCTATGCAAGACATCATCTTTATTATATAAAGTCATTTCCAAGTAATTGCTTCACATAAGTTGTCCTAATGTGATGAAGTCCGTTGTTATTTTCTCGTCATGAAAATATTAATCACTTTAAGAGCTAACTGACCACTAAAAATAGTTTAACAATTAGACTTATTCTGAAACATTTTTGTATGAATGAGAAAGAAGTTTTGAAAGTACAGGAGAATGAGAAACATGAAAGATTGCATAATTTATGTGAGGAAAAAAAGGTTCATCTTGTTGCAAAAATTAAACGTGTTTTAATCCTAAATCAACTGAGTAAGCCACAACCCATAAGCTGACTCTATTTTTTGGATGGAAAATCAAGATAATAATTTTTCATGACAGTTCTATGTGTGAAAGGCCATCCAAAAGATATTGGTATTCCTGAAAAATTTTGATAGTTTATAGAGAATAGAAAGAATGATTTGAATCGCAACTATTCAAGATATCTATGCCATATAGTCATTGCACTTACAAAGAAAATTTAGACATCATTAACTACTTTTTAAAATATAGAAATTAATATAATAAATATCTAAGACTAAATATTTGTTAACGTTTGGCTACATTTTCATATTTGTGAATGTAATTTCCAGACATATATCTGTACGTTTACTACGTATGTATCAGTCATGAACAATATACATTTTTTCTTTAAAATGTTATGCAAATGACATCATACTTACGTGTTCTTTCTTGAACTTTTTTCCTTCTTTTCTTTTATTCAGCATTCTGTTCTTGAGATTTTTCAACATTGAGATCTAGTTTTAATGGCTGTGGAGTTTCCACTGCATGAATAGACAATGGTTTGTCTATTACCTTACTGAGGGTATGTGGTCTGCTTTCAGGTAGTTTTTGTTTTGTGTTGTTTGTTTTTTGCTTTAACAAATAATGCTGCAATGAACATCCCAGGACATGTCTCTTTATGCACACGTGCTAGAATTACTGTGTGGTGGATACATGGAAGTACATTGTTGGGTGATAGAGCATACATCTCTAACTTTAGTAGGTGTACAGAGGCAGTGCATCGTACACTAGATATGTTATTTGCATGAGTTCAGGTCTTGACTCTCTCATTTACTATAACCCTCTGACTCCGATTCCTCATCTCTAAAATAGTGACTGTGATAACTGCCTCTGGCAGACTGCTCATTGTACTCTGAAATCCATTCTCTTCCTTTTCCGTAAAAGAGTTTTGGTGTGTACATGGCTATCCAGATAAAGGCTGTATTTCTCAGCATCCTGTCCAGCTAGATGTGGTCATGTGGCAGCATTCTGGATAAAGCAATATGAGTGGAAGATATGCATATCTGTGGTATGTGTTCCTTGCCTTTCTCCCTTCCATCCTGATGAGAGATAGAACACCCTTGGTCCTATAGATAGAATCTCCATATTGGCAACCTGATGAGCGTGAATTTCTTTTTATTAATTCGGTTTTTATTATTAAGCTTTTAAAAAATGAAGCATAACCAACATTTTGAAAGGGGGAAAACAAATGTATACAGATTAATGAATATTTATAATGTGAGCATTAGCACCTAGAACACCAGAGCTCCTTGTGCCTCCTCCCAGTCCTTACCACCATCCTACCCAAAGGTAACCACATCCTGACTTTTAACAACATAAACCATTAGTTTTGCCCAGAATCATTCAATATAAGAATCAGTATCAGGTTCAGAAGTTTTGTGGTAGAACCTTTCACTCAACATTATGTTTTATTGAGATTTATTGTATTGTTGAACATGGTGGTAGTTTGCTCATTCCCAATGCTCTGTATTTTTCCATTATGTGAATATACGACAATTTATTTATCCATTTAATGTTGATATGCATTTGAGCCATTTCCAGTGTCTGGCTATGAATATTATCGTATTCAATTTGGTGAACATATATATATGTATTCATTTCTATTTCATATCAACATAGGGATGAAATTACTGCATCATGGTATATGCATATGTTCAGTTATAGTAGATTTAGCCAAAAACTTTTCTAAAGTAGTTGTACCAATTTACACTCCCAAAAGAAGTATATTCCAATTGCTCCATATTCTTTTCACACTTGGTATCTTTTGTATTTTTCATTTTGGCTATTCTGGTGTATAATAATGGAATCTCATTGTGATTTTAATTTTTCTATCAGTTATTCTCTAATTAATAATGAAGTTGAGTACTTGCTTTATGGACCAGCATATGATCAATTTTCCTAAATGTTCCAAGTATATTTAAATGAAATGGGTATTCTACAAAAGTATTTTTTATTACTGGGTTTCCAAAGCTATAAATCTTTATGGAAGCAGACTGCCACATCTTTCTCCTGCACAGTGGCTGGTGGGTTCAAACTGCCAGCCTTTCAGCTAGCAGCCAAGTGCTTAACCACTGCACCACCAGGGGTTCTATTATTCCATACTTGCCCTCTATTACTTTGTTATTTATTATTTTACTGTTCTTATACTGATTACCCTGAAGGCTAAAACATGAATTGTTGATTTATTAAATTTTAATGTATACCATTACTTATACCACCTCACCAACAAAGCATACACTCTCTTCTCATCTTTTGATGAATTATTATTAAGTGTTTTACTCCTTCAAATGTATTAAACCACACAATGTATTATACAGATGTACTCAAATATTTATTCTTTTTGGTGTTCTTTGTTCTTTCCTGAATTTATTTTTAGGCTATATTTTCTGCCTGAAAAATTTGCTTTGATAATTGTTTTAGTGTGAACCTGCAGGTGACCAACTCCGAGTTTTTATGTATGCTTATGTATGTAATAACAAATTGTAATAAATATAAAAAATAATATATAAAATAATAAACATATAAAAATAGTTTTTTCCTTCAATTTTGATGGGTATTTTTGCCATGTGTAGAAGTCTAGAATGGCAACTATTTGTTTCAGCATTTTTTAAAACTTGTTATTTTCTTCTAGCTGCTAATGTTTGTGTTGAGAAATTAGCTGTCTTTTTCTTACTCCTTTGAAGATAACATGTCTTTTCTCTCTGGATACCTTTGATGTTTTCTTTGTATCTGTATCTCTGAATCTTGTTTTTTTCAACAGCTTTACTGTAATGTGTATCTAGAGGGGTTTACTTTGTATTTATCTCTTCTGTGATTCATAAAACTCCTTGAATATGAAAATTTTTAACCTATTTCTTCAAATATTGCTTCTGTCCCACTTTTTCTCTTCTGTTTTTTTTTTTTACATATGTTAAACCTTTTCATCTCATGTCACATGTTTCTTACAATATATTTTGTATGTTCCTGTTTTATTTCTCACTGTGCTTCAGTCAAGCTATTTTCTTCTAACCTATCTTCCAGTTCACTAATTCTCTCTTTAGCAGTCTCCAGTCTTCTCTTAAACCACTCTATGAGTTCTTAATTTCAGTTATTCCATTTTTCCAAACTAAACTATTCGTTTGATTATTTTCTCTAGATTCTAGTTCTCTGGTGAAAGTTTCTATCTTGTATTTTTTTTTTTTTTAACATATTAGTCACAATTATTCTAAGGTCTGTGTCTGGTAGGTAACTCTAATATTTGGATGCCCTATGATGTGTTTCTATTTTGCATTTTTTCCCTTTATTTTTAGTAATTTGATTGTTTCTGGTATGACTGGTAATTTTTATCTGAATGTCACACATTGTATATCAAATTGTTTAAAGGTAATTTTAGGCTTATGATGATGTTAGCTTCCTGCAGAGGGGACTAACTTCTGTTTTTGGCAGACAAATAGAAGTAGGTCACCATAATCCATCTTTGAATTGAACTGACTCATGGAATCTTTCAGTAATAGAAACTGGTCTATTTCTAGTAATATAAAGGAAAAGATTTCTCCTGGTTTCTTTAGTTTGTAGGTATAACTTTCTGGAGTCTGAACTAAATATCTAGTCATTTTAACCAGGCCTTCTCCTGTGATGAAGCTTGAGCTCCAGTTTTTGTCTCCCCAGTCTTTGAGACTGTTGGAAGCTCTGCTTAATTTCTCAGTCTCTTAGTTACTAGTTTTTGTTTGGCTTTTAGCATCTTGGCTGAAAGTTACAGATTGGCAAATAGTTCGACAGAGCAGGGAATGGTGCATGTTGAGTTTACCTCTCTGTTTTTCTTTTCTCTTTGGAATCTTGGCTCCTAAAGCCCTGTTTTGATTTCTCCCTGATGTCTTCGACACAGATTTCCAGGTGGCTTGTCATTTTATATTAAAATATTTAGTCCCATACAAGTTAGTCTGCTATAGCCAGAGCACGAATCCTGGATATTTTAATTTGCACACCCAATTTTTGTAGTAAGGTTGAGAATATTTTTATATACTCACTGGCCATCGTGTTTTCTTCTTTATGAACCTTTTGCCCACTTTTTATTGGGATGTCTTTTGGTTTATAATACGTGAAGAACTCCAGATACTATTTGGGGATAGGGATGTCAATATGCCTGCAAATATCTTCTCCCAGGCTGTGATTCGTCTTAACTTTTTTATGTTGACTTTTGTCACACAGAAGTTTTAAATTTTAATAGATAAATCTAAAACCTTTTCCTTTAGAGTTTGTGGCTTAATAAGTTATTCTGTATCCTGAAGTCATAAAGATATCCTACCAGATTTTCTCCTCAAAATTTTGTAGTTTCAATTTTCGTATTTAGGTCTTCAATTTACCAGGAATTTATTTATTCTCTGCTGTATTATGTAGCAACAGCCAGTTGCTCTGGCACAATGCATCAAAATGCCAACCATTTTCCAACCTTTTGGCAATCCCACTGTCAGCGTTTTCCATTTTTTTTAATTAATTTTTTTACTTATTAATTTTATTAATTTCTTTTTCATGTTCACATAAACTACTTGAGGACAGTCATCACATATTATGGTTCTTTGAATCTCCCAAGCTTCCCAACTTTTGTAAAAATTAAGTACAAGAAAACATTTCTTAATGGATATATTGACCTAGATTAGTTGATTTTTGTATTGATTAACTACATAGCACTTTCTACCTATCCATCACAAAATTTACACTTATAATTCCTAACTCTCAGTTCTAGCCAAAAAAAAAAAAAGGAAAAAATCCAGCACGTGAAACCAGATACTTACTTTTAGTGGCTTTAAAACATAGCTCCAGAACAGTAATAATATCTACACTAGCTAACTTTTGTTGGTTATAGATTATGTGCCTGGAAATTTTCTAAGAACTTTATATGTATTACCCTATTTACAAGAAAACTATGAGTCAGGTTATATCATTATCAACATTTTTCAAATGAGAAAATTGAGGCACATTATAGCGAATATTAAATTTGTAAAGATAGTAAACTCAGAGCCACTTTATTTTAACTTGCAAAATAAATGAAGCATTTCTACTACATCACTTTCAGGTAAACATTGCATTGTGAGTACAGGATTCTGAATGTATATCTAAATAAAAGCATAGCTTCTCTGTGAGATATATTCACATTTATTTTGCAATGTACAAATGCTGTTATCATAATCATCAGTAATGATTTATTGGAAACTATATTTGTGGCATTGTGCAAGGTGTTAAAACTTACTATAATTTGTTTGAATCTGCATAAAACATTTGGTCTGTCTGACTTTCACCCTTCTTTCTTTGATAATGGCTGCATTTCAAGGAATAATGCACTTTATGTGCTTCTCTGGTGGTAAAAACACATTTCACATAAATGGAGTAAAGAGCATTTAATGAGTTGAGCTCTGTGCATGTGAAAGCCAACAGCAATATTAGAAATGGTGTTTATTTTATGGCCCAGAAACTGCATTTTAAATGCTAGTATATGTTTATATGACAGTTCTATTAAATATAAAATAGTCCCACTACAAGGCAAGTCCTTTACGTAGGCTTTTTATATGGTCTAAACGGCATACCCAGCCCTGTAACTACTCATTTGAGACATTTTTAGAACCTTATTTATGTTAAAGCCATAACAAGCTAGCAACTAGAAAACTATAATGGGCACAAACGGCTAATAAAAACGAGATTGTTGAAAATACTTCTTAATAGGAACTTAGGAAGAATCCTGATAAAACAAAGTCAAAGCTTGGTGTCTCTGGAGGCTTGCCACCCCAGTAATCACAGACATTTAGCCACAGGTACTCCCCTTTTCCATCTTTTTGCTTTCTTGGCTAGAAACTAAACAGTCAATGTACTTTAAAACTGGTATTTATCCTATTTTTCATTCTAATGCCTACTGAACCAGAAGTGCTCTGAAAAAGTCTGAGGATCGTTCTTCCTCCCTGGGCTGATTATTCACCAAGTGACTTCTCTGCAGAAATCAGGCAGATAGATGCTCAGAAATTGGCCAGAAGGGGCAGAATGCCAGCATATTTCCTGCCTCTGTGTGTGTGTGTATGTACACAAGTCTGCATATGTGTGTAAAAGTGTGCATGTGTGCTGTATATGAAAGATCCAGTCTCTTGAAATCTGGATCATTTCTTGGCTGAACTACTATGTTTAGACAAGCAGGCTAAAATGAACAGGTCAAACCTTTTATTTATAGAGTAAAAACTATTTGATCTGGGGTAGATATCAGCTCTACAGGCAAACATGTTGGGCCGAAGTCATTTTTATTGCTACATCTTGCAGGATTCCAAAACAGTTTATGTACTCATCCATGTGAGCAAAGAAAAAATTCCCACAGAAGAGTGGGCTGGTTAAATGTGAACTGCTTCTCGCGTCACCCAAAACCAGTATGTGTTTAGATAAGCAGGAACGGAAAGGAATGGAGGAAGAACACCTTTAATTTCTGAGTTGGCAGGAATCTTCTAACTGGCTTTGCTCACCCAACCTTTGGCGGTGTACTAATAGGGCAGGAACTGAGACAGACTCTGAAATAATGTTATCTCTTTCTTATAAGAACACTGTGAGATAGCTTAGAAAGCTGGAACTCTGTGAAATCTACTTAAAACCTACTCATCTACTGTAATTATTCATGTCATGATGCATGGTCCAAAACCATCAATTTTTTTTTTTCTTTCTTAGTTCAATGCCACCTTCGAGGTCAGAAACAATTGCTTCTCCCCCCGTGTGGGTATTTCCTTCACAACACCCCTGACAACGGCCTTTTAGCCTATTTTTGAATGCTTAGTGTCTAGAAGCCCATTACTCTAAATTTTTCCCAGCTTTAAAAACCAAATCCGTTGCCATCGAGTTGATTTCAATTCATAGTGACCCTACAGGATAGAGTAGAACTGCCCCACAGGGTTTTCAAAGAACAGCTGGTGGATTTGAACTGTTGGCATTTTGGTTAACAGTTGAGCTCTTAACCACTGAGCCACCAAAGCTCCTTCCCAGATTTAGTTGTAAGAAAATTCTTTACAAGTAGACCCCAGCCCAAGTATGCTTAATTTATGTAAGCATGACGCTTAAATGAAGATAGCCACCCAAGAACAGCTGGCTCGTCTTATAAGCTTCCCCTGCCATTCTTGGAATTTCCTTCTATGATAAAGAAGATATTATTAATGTATAACTATACATATGAATGTATTTTCAGACTGTGTCATCCTGCTAAGCCCCTCGGCCTTTGTTGTGTTGAGTAGAGCAGTGGGTGAAGAAGGGAACTGGAAGAATCCAGGAGACCACAGATTGGTTTACTTCACAAAGGCAAGGGGATCTTTGGGCAGGAACAAGAAGGATACAGAAAGTGGGAGACAGGGGCAACTGTGTGAGCCAGCATAAGCAGAGTTTTGTGAGCAGAGAAAGAAAGGTATGAGGGCATCTGCTTGAAAGATTTTGAGAGACACAAGTGAAGGAAATTTTAGGAATCTTGACAAGTGTCACGCAATACTATTCTCTCTTTGACTCCTCTCTGATAGATAAAAAAAATGCCATAGCGGTGAATAATTACTTTTCAAAACAGATAAAATTTGATTTTTGTTACTTTTGGATGTGACCTTCAGTATAAGGCATCCTACTAGCTCTTTGTTTCCCTCAGGCCACTTCACACCTGATTTCCCTCTCTATTCCACCTCAAGAGTTCTCTTACCTTGGGCAGGTCCAGTTAAGAGTGCAAGTTCATTACCAACATCTTGTGAATTTGAAAACTATGAGTCAGCCTTTCTAAGTCTGATCAACTTCAAATCTGGAAAAACAGAAACTTCCTAAACCTGCATAACTGAGGGCCTGTTTTTGAGATCGTACAGATGTATACTTTGTGGCTTCCAGGGTCCAGGGAAGGGGTGGTGCCTGAGAGGTGGGAATGAGGAGCTGGTGCTGTATAGAAAGCTTCCTACATAACACCTCACACTGTGCCATGATCTTGGAGAAGTCACCAAGACTCAGAAACTAGCCCTTGTTTTGCATTTTCAACAATTTGCTGCTATTTGCATTTTGGAGCTGATCACATTCAGAAAGACTGACACATATTTTTCAAATCCATGAGATATAAATTAGAATGCCAATGTTCTAGTATGTAATTGTTGGCTGTACACAGGTAGGAAAGCAACACAGAAAAAAGCACTTAAAAGGTTACTTATAATGTAAATGTGGGATTAGTGCAATTGGGGCTAACAATAACTTTTCTTATACATCCACTTCTTCAAATGATACAGACTTGCTAAACATAAGCTGGTATCTTGATTGAACTGGGTTGATATTACTTAAATTTGGCTCCATGAGTGTCTTTACTCTATGGTTCCCCAACAATCTAATCCATCCTCCATTTCCTTCCTTTAATAGAACTTATCTTTTGCTGTGTTAATACTACTGATTAGGTGTAGTCGAATGCCACATTACCGTTTCTGTCCAGGAGACGTTTTGTCTATTTAATACTGTACATTTAAATTTTCTCATCTCTATTCAATTTTAAAGGCTTTTTTGTTTTGATTTTGTAATGATTTCAAAGAATCAGTGTTTTTGTTTGACTTTGTAGTATTATGTAGTATGTTAAACAGAACAAAGATGTAGGAAGAAAGCAGTTAGTAATCTCACCCTTCCCTTCATCTTTTTCCAAGCCCACTTCCAGTAAATAACAAATATGTCATTCCTTTCTTTTCACACAAACATATGTAAATATATGTAAACATATAGTATGTTTTTAAATGAAGGCACATTTACTCATTAAGCTATAACCTGCCTTTTTTCACTTAATATATTATAGACCCCCCCACGTGTCTGTCAGTTTGTCGTACTGTGGGGGCTTGCGGGTTGCTGTGATGCTGGAAGATATGCCACCGGTATTCGGATACCAGCAGCGTCACCCATGGAGGACAGGTTTCACCTGAGCTTCCAGACTAAGACAGACTAGGAAGAAGGACCCAGCAATCTACATCAGAAAAGCACTAGCCGGTGAGAACCTTATGAATAGCAGCAGAACATTGCCTGATATAGTGCTGGAAGATGAGCCCCCCAGGTTGGAAGGTACTCAAAAGATAACTGGGGAAGAGCTGCCTCCTCAAACTGAGTTGACCTTAATGACGTGGATGGAGTAAAGCTTTTAGGATCTTCATTTGCTGATGTGGCATGACTCAAAATGACAAGAAAGAGTTGCAAACATCCATTAATAACCAGAACCTGGAATGGATGAAGTATGAATCTAGGAAAATTGGAAATTGTCAAAAATGAAATGGAACGCATAAACATCGATATCCTAGGCATTAGTGAGCTGAAATGGACTGGTATTGGCCATTTTGAATTGGACAATCATATACTCTACTATGCTGGGAATGACAACTTGAAGAGGAATGGTATTGCATTCATCGTCAAAATGAATGTTTCAAGATCTATCCTGAAGTACAATGCTGTCAGTGATACAATAGTATCCATATGCCTACAAGGAAGTCCAGTTAATACAACAATTATTCAAATTTATGCACCAACCACTAGGGCTAAAGATGAAGAAATAGAAGATTTTTATCAGCTGTTGCAGTCTGAAATTGATTGAACATGCAATCAAAATGCATTGATAATTACTGGTGTTTGGAATGAGAAAGTTGGAAACAAAGAAGAAGGATCAGTAGTTGGAAAATATGGCCTTGGTGATAGAAACAATGCCAGAGATCGAATGATAGAATTTTGCAAGACCAACGACTTCTTCATTGCAAAAACCTTCTTTCACCAACATAAACGGTGACTGTACACATAGACCTCGCCAGATGGAACACACAGAAGTCAGATTGACTACATCTGTGGAAAGAGATGATGGAAAAGCTCAACATCGTCAGTCAGAACAAGGCCAGGGGCCGACTGTGGAACAGACCATCAATTGTTCATATGCGAGTTCAACCTGAAACTGAGGAAAATCAGAGCAAGTCTACGAGAGCCAAAATATGACCTTGAGTATATCCCACCTGAATTTAGAGACCATCTCAAGAATAGATTTGATGCACTGAACACTAGTGACCGAAGACCAGATGAGTTGTAGAATGACATCAAGGACATCACCCATGAAGAAAGCAAGAGGTCATTCAAAAGACAGGAAAGAAAGAAAAGACCAAGATGGATGTCAGAGGACACTCTGAAACTTGCTCTCGAACATTGAGCAGCTAAAGGAAAAGGAAGAATTGGTGAAGTAAAAGAGCTGAGCAGAAGATTTCAAAGGGTATCTCGAGCAGACAAAGTAAAGTATTATAAAGACATGTGCAAAGAACTGGAGATGGAAAACCAAAAGGGAAGAACATGCTCGGCTTTTCTCAAGCTGAAAGAACTGAAGAAAAAATTAAAGCCTCGAGTTGCAATAGTGAAGTTTTCTATGGGGAAAATATTAAATGATGCAGGAAGCATCAAAAGAAGACAGAAGGAATACACAGAGTCATTATACCAAAAAGAATTAGTCGATGTTTAAGCATTTCAAGAGGTGGCATATGATCAGGAACCAATAGTACTGAAGGAGGAAGCCCAAGCTGCTCTGAAGGCATTGGTGAAAAACAAGGCTCCGGGAATTGATGAAATATCAATTGAGATGTTTCAACAAGCGGATGCAGTGCTGGAGGTGCTCACTCGTCTATGCCAAGAAATATGGAAGACAGCTTCCTGGCCAACTGACTGGACGAGATCCACATTTATGCCCATTCCCAAGAAAGGTGATCCAACCGAATGTGGAAATTATAGAACAATATCATTAATATCACACACAAGCAAAATTTTGCTGAAGATCATTCAAAAACGGCTGCAGCAGTATATCAACAGGGAACTGCCAGAAATTCAGATTGGTTTCAGAAGAGGATGTGGAACCAGGGATATCGTTGCTGATATCAGATGGATCCTGGCTGAAAGCAGAGAATACCAGAAGGATGTTTATCTGTGTTTTATTGACTATGCAAAGGTATTCGACTGTGTGAAACATAACAAGTTGTGGATAACATTGGGAAGAATGGGAATTCCAGAACACTTAATTGTGCTCATGAGGAAACTGTACACAGATCAAGAGGCAGTTGTTTGGACAGAACAAGTGGATACTGATTGGTTTAAAGTCAGGAAAGTGTGCATCAGGGTTGTATCCTTTCACCATACCTATTCAATCTGTATGCTGAGCAAATAATCCAAGAAGCTGGACTATATGAAGAACAGGGCATCAGGATTGGAGGAAGACTCATTAACAACCTACGTTATGGAGATGACACAACCTTGCTTGCTGAAAGTGAAGAGGACTAGAAGCACTTACTAATGAAGATCAAAGACCACAGCCTTCAATATGGATTGCACCTCAACATGAAGAAAACAAAAATCCTCACAAGTGGACCAATGAGAAACATCATGATAAACAGAGAAAAGATTAAAGTTGTCAAGGATTTCATTTTACTTGGATCCACAATCAACACCCACGGAAGCAGCAGTCAAGAAATCAAAAGATGCATTGCATTGGGTAAATCTGCCGCAAAGGACCTCTTCAAAGTGTTGAAGAGCAAAGATGTCACCTTGAAGACTGAGGTGTGCCTGACCCAAGCCATGGTATTTTCAATCGCATCATAGGCATGTGAAAGCTGGACATGAATAAGGAAGACTGAAAAAGAATCGACGCCTTTGAATTGTGGTGTTGGCGAAGAATATTGAATACAGAATGGACTGCCAAAAGAACGAACAAATCTGTCTTGGAAGAAGTGCAGCCAGAATGCTCCTTAGAAGCAAGGATGGCGAGACTGCATCTTACATACTTTGGACATGTTGTCAGGAGGGATCAGTCCCTGGGGAAGGACGTCATGCTTCGCAAAGTACAGGGTCAGCGGAAAAGAGGACAAGCCTCAATGAGGTGGATTGACACAGTGGCTGCAACAATGAGCTCAAGCATAACAACAGTTGTAAGGGTGGCTCAGGACCTGGCAGTGTTTCGTTCTGTTTTGCATTGGGTCGCTATGAGTCGGAACCAACTCGATGGCACCTAACAACAACAACAACATATTATAGACAGTTCTTCAGGTTTTCCTTCTAATTTTTTTCAAATTTTATTTGTTTTTTTTATCATTATTGAGAATATACACTGCAAAACATATGCCAATTCAACGATTTCTACAATGTATAATTTAATGACATTGATTATATTCTTCAGTTGTGCATTGTCACCCTCCTTTTCTGAGTTGTTCTTCCCTCATTAATGTGAACTCACTGGCCCCTAAGGTTCCTGTTTAAGCTTTCGAGTTGCTGTTGCCAGTTTGATCCCGTAGAGAGAGCTAAAAGACCAAAAACAGCACAGTGTTCAAGGTAGACCTTTACTACTACTTAAGGTAAATATTGTTCAGTTTTATGATGACTTTAGGGAATATTTTTGGTTTAAGGTTTAAAGAGTATCGTGGGGTAATAGTTTCAGGGGTTCATCTACCCTCCATGGCTGCAGAAAGTCTGAAGCCCATGAGAATTTGAAATTCCATTCTGTATTTTCCCCCTATTGATCAGGATTCTCCTGTGGAATCTTTGATCAAAATGCTCAGCAACGGTAGCCGGGCACCATTCCATTCTTCTGGTCTCGTAGCAAAGGAGGCAGTTGTTCATGGAGACAATTAGTCACACATTCCATATCCTCCTCCTATTCCTGACTCTCCTTCTTCCTCTGTTGCTCCAGGTAAATAAAGACCAATTGTTGTGCCTTGGCTGGTTTGTAAGATCCTAGGTAATACTCAACAGACTAGAAGGTAGAACAGAAGCACTAAACATGTTATTAGGCCAGTTAACTGGGATGTCCTATGAAACCTCCAAAACAAGGAACTAAAACCCATGATGTGTTTGGTTGTACATAAGCAGGCTCAGCAGCTACTCTTTTTTTTTTTTGTCTTTGTGGTAAACATTATCTATAACACCAGTTTTGCCAGTTCAACTTTTTACAGGTGTACAACTTATTGATAGCAATTATAATAATCAGCTGTGTAACCCTATCCTCTAATTCATTTTTAATAGCTATACAATCTTCCGTCTTATTAATTTACTATAATTTATTTGTTGTTCTTGTTGTTGTTGGGTGCTGTCAAGCCAATACTTACTCATAGTGATTCTAGGTGACAGAGTAGAACTGCCCCCCAGAAGGCTTTCTGGGCTAAAATATTTGCAGAATCAGATTGCCAGGTCATTCTCTCACAGAGCCACTGAGTGGGTTTGATCTCCAACCTTTTGGTTAGCAGCCAAACACTTAACTCTTTGCACCACCAGGCCTCCTTATAATTTATTTAATTAGCTTTTATTGATGAACATTCAGATTATTTCCAGCATTTGCCCACTATAGACAATGCTTCAGTGAACATTCATGGACAATAATATTTTTTTAACTTTTTTCTGAAGGAGAGAATACCAAATGTGGAATTACTGAGTTAATGGTTCTGTACAGTTTGTATTTTAATGATACGTCCAGACTCCTTTTTTTTGAAATAATTCCTAAATTAATGCACTTGGGTGTTCATTTCCTCTCATTTTCAATTGTACTGGGTGGTATCAATCTTTTTAATGTTTGCCATTCTGATGCTTACCCAAGAGATTTAAAAACACATGTTCTGCAAAGACTTGCAAGTAAGTGCTCATAGTAGCTGTATTTATAATAGCCCAAAAGTGGGCAAGACCCAAGTGTCCATCGACAGGCGAATGCATAAACTGATTGTGGTATATCCATTCGATGGAATGTTACTTAGTAATAAAAATGAGTGAACTACTAATTTTTATTACAACATAAACAAATCTCAAATTAATCATGCTGAGTGAAAAAAGAAAGAGAAAGAGAGAGCACCTACTGTATGATTTCATTTTTGTAAAGTTCTGTGAAGTCCAAACTAACATATAGTGACAGAAAGCAGGTCAGTGGTTATGTGGAGACAGGAGGTGGGGAGGCATTGGAGGGAGAGATTACAGAGCAGTGCAAAGAAATTTTGAGGGTGATGAATATGTTCGTTATCTTTGTTGGTGGTTCAGAAATTCTATATTTTAAGTATGTACATTTTATATCTATCAACTATGTCTTAATAAAAATATTCCAAAGGAATCTCTGAATGACAAAAATTTACCCCAGGTTTATCTTTAAATGCATCTTTTAAGTGTGGCTTTGAGCCTGGCATGGGGGTGAGCTCACAGTAACTAGCAGTGACTGATACCTTTATTTGCTTGGGTTTGATCAAGTATCTCCCCTTTGCGTGTCTCACTGCTCTCCCTAGCTTTTAGGTCTGTGGTCTTGATGTGTTGCTGCTTCTTGGCCTACTTCTTTCACAGCTCATCTCTTCTCTCTGAGCTACTTTTCTCAGGGCCTAGAATCTCAAGGAAGCCTTGGAAAATAGCTTTCTTCCTGTATTTCCTCCTTAAAAATCACTCCAGTTATTGTAAGTAAATAGTATTTTTTTGTAAAATAAAAGATTTAACTTTAAGCTTTCATTTGACAATTTGAAAGTGAGAGAACCAACAAAGTAAGTTTGAATTTTTTCTAAAGAAATTGGTACAAATAAGATAGAGAGAGAGATACGTATAGATAGATAGCAGCTATGACATTGACTCTGACTCATGGTAGCCTTGTGTAGAACAGAAGGAAACATTGCCTGGTCCTGTGTCGTCTTCACAGTAGCTAGCATGTTCAAGCCCATCCTTGCGGCTATTGTGCCAGTCTGTCTTGCTGAGGTTCTCTCTTCCTGGCCCTCTAATTCACCAAATATGATGTTCTTCAGCGATTGATCCCTGCTAGTGATGTGTACAAAGCAAGTAAGTAGGACAATGTTCTGTAGTGGTCCATTAGCAAATTTTTGGAAGTAGATTGCCAGGCTTTTCTTCCTAGTCTGTCTGAGTCTGGTAGCTCTGCTGAAACCTGTCCACCATGGGTGACCCTGCTGGTATCTAAAATACGGGTGGCATAGCTTCTGGTATCATAGCAACACACAAGCCACCACAGCAGGACAAACTGACAGACAGTTGGTGGGCAAGTAGTAGACAGAATTTGTTAATCTGGCTAAACATGGGAAGACTCACCCATGGATCCTGTCTTAGTCTCCTAGGACTGCCAGTATATATACATATACATATGCTATTGTGTGCTGTTGAGTTGATTCCAACTCATAGTGACCCTATAGGAGAGAGTAGAATTGCCCCATAGGGTTTCCTAGGCTCTAATCTTTACAGGAGCTGATCTCCAGGTCTTTTCTCCTATGGAGCAGCTGGTGGGCTCAAACTACCAAACTTTTGGTTAGCAGCTGAGCTCTTAACCACTGTGGCACCAGAACACTTTCTCTCTTTGTTCATATATATATATATATATATATATATATATATGTATATGTATATGTATGTATATGTATGTATACCACAAATGGGTGGCTTAAAAACTAGGAATTTATTGCGATTTGGAGGGTAGGAGTCCAAATTCAGAGCATCGGCAGGGCTACATGCCCTCCACTCTACGAGTCTATCATTCCTTGTCTCCTTCAGCTTCTGACAGTCCCAGGCATTTCTTGGCATTCCTTGGCTTGTAGCTGGATCCTCACATGGAGTTTTCCTCTGTGTGTCGCTCCACTTGTCTTTGGGCCCCTGTATAAGATACCACTCAGAAGGGATTACATTTAGGACACATCCTACTCGTTTATAAGCGCGTTAAAAAAACAGAAGTGAAACCCCTTCCAAACAGGGTCACATTCACAGGTCCAGAGGTTAGGATTTCAACATATCTTTTGGGGGGATGTATTTCAATCCATAACAGATTCCATCTGGTTCTTGGATAAATTTTAGCCCACCGTCGAGTAACTTCAAGTAATAAGGCTATTTGCTTCTTCTTTTGAAAGTATGTACTAACTAGCTTAAGTATCAAAACTCCAAGATCACAGGATGAAGGTTCTTCTCTGTGACAAACTTCCTTGTTTCTCTCCGTTTCTGTGTTAATATCTGTGGGTCTGTTCCCTCATAGGGCATTTCCACTTTATCTCTCTGACTGTGTGTGGTCTCCTTTCCTGTCTATTTCTCCTTCCTCTTCTCTGACTCTTTTAACTATATCATGACATTAACATTTGGTTTTATTTTTTTTGTTTATTGCATGGGATGTCTGAATTGACTTTCTTAAAAGTATTTGTGCGGCATATTTTATTCCTCTAAAAAGCCCAATCTAACTACAATGAAACAAATAAAATCTAGTAGTTTTATGTTTTTTACCTATAAGGCCTTCAATTTGCTGTTTTTTTTTTAGGTTAGTGACTCTGACCCCCACAAGTGTCCCCTCCCCCTGCCCCAGCCGAGCCATAATGCTATTTATTGTAAACTAGCAAACAATTTAGTTACTTATTGTAGTCCATAGACTCGGGGTAGGAGGTGTCAGAAAGGACATAACCATATAGTTCACAGGGTATGTAAGTATTCACTATTTTTTCCTTTTAAAATTATTTTTCCCTATTTGATTGTGAACAAAAAAATACGGTCATCAAAATTAACTAATTACATGTACTGTTTAAAAACTTGTTTATTTAACAAAATTATTATAATCTTCCAAAAATGATTTGGCAAAATTCATTTAGATTATGAAGTTAATAGTGGTCAGTGAGAAACCTGAATTTTCTTCTATTGGCTTTGGGAAATTTTCTTGTCTTTGATGGAGCAGGCAATTGCGAACACACTATTTGCGCTGAGACAACATCAAAGACACTGGCTTTAGAAATTCAGTTTCGTACAATTTAAAGTTCCTGGACTTTTAAGAAAGTTTATTCCATAAACTGTCACTAATCACCTGTGAGCCTGATGTTCTACTAAATAAAGCATGAGACCACGAATAATAGACTTATCCACAACTAAAGTGCAAGACAAAATAAAGATATAGCAAGGCAAGTGAGAGAAAAGTTACAAAAGAGTTTAAAACTTTGAAGCAAGAATATTTGAAAACGATTTGGTCAATTCTACAAGAAGATTAGAAGAAAGCATGGCTTGAAATCTCGTGCCTCTGGTTCTATATTACTTTTCATTATTTTAATCACAGAAAATAAACAGTACAAGACAGGAACAAGTTCTTTTGAAATACAAGTTGGAGAGAACTTCTTTTGCAGTTACCTTATTATATCATCGTCTCTTTCCAACTCTGCTCTTACTTTGTAACTTCCTGATAAAGGGCAGTTATAAAATTTCCAGACTTACACCCACCTGCAGCAGGAAGATTTAAAGATGGGAGTGTTTCCAGAAGGAGAGTACAGCCACATTCCCACTGACCTCTCAGGATATAAAACAGCCTTTTAGTGACAAAGAGAGTCAAGGCCCCTTTAAAAATAGCCAGCCAGCCAGAAGGAGCTCTCACCTATATCCTCTCTCTAACCCATGCACTTCCCAGTCCATTTGAAAAAAATATTTTAGAAATTTATGTTACATGAGCAGATCATGTGGATGATAGATTGTTACCTCAAGTTTGAAACAAGAAGTAGCTGTCGGTGGTGGAATGGGGAGAGATCACAAGATCAGCTCCAGTTAGAAGAGACTTTAGCCTTGGTTGTTGCCATATGTAGCAAACACAATGCTCTTCTCCATAAGAGTTAATAGCACACTTTACCTGGATCTGCTGCAGAATCTCCAAGCAAGACACCAATTCCTACAGGTTGGGAAGAGTACCTAGAGGCTGCAGCTTCTTTGTGATCCTGGCAGCAGGGTCAGATGTGTGCCTCCTTGCTCACTGCAGGGGAGGCAGGGCAGAGCCAGCCATGCCTAGAACTCTTCAGCTGGGGCTGAACCCCAGAATTTGTAACTGTGTCGTCCTTTGTTTGCCTTTATAAAATCAAGTGAACAGCCCCCACCCATGCTACTACATGCTGTCCCCAAATTCTTTATGGACTCTGGCCAACTGCAAGCTAGAAATTCTTGCCAACATTCTCCCCTATGCCCATGGTCCTGGAGTGGTCTGAGCTCAGACACTTGTAATGTCAAATAGGCACCATTCTTGGAAGAGGCAGGGTTTAGGATGTCTAGGAGGAGAAGCTGGAAGAGCCTTTAGGGGGCTACAGCTTGATATTTCCATTTAAGGTGAAACCACTGCAGTGCAATCTAGAGGTCAAGAAACTGTTGTCACACAACCCCACGCCCAGAAAGCAGGGGATGGAGAAGGGAACATGGAGATGGGCTTGTGCGTGCCCTCTGGTCTGTCAGTGCTCATAGTCAGCCTGAATAGCTGCAGAAAAATAGCTTGTCCAACCCTTCCAACTTTCAAATTTCATGGGAGTGTTTCTCACTGGAAGAACCTAAATTACATCCAGAATGTAAAATCATCTCCCCAGTTACAAGAGAAACTCGAAATGTAGTCTTTAGCCCTCCAACCCTGCAACACAAGAAAGAAGAAGGAATACGGGATGGATGTGGAAAACCAATAGTCACTATGTGGTACACATCTGTTGTTATATTGAAAAAAAAATCAAACAATACTGTGTTATTATCCATGAACATAGTAGTCTTGACAATGTTAATTTGTTGCCAGTAGGTGAGAGACTCGGACAGCCAGAAACTATGGTGATTACTTACAAGGTAAGTACATTATATAAAAATAAATTAGTTCTTTCTTGTAGCTCAACTCTTCTTAAGAAATGATACAACCATATCATTTTAAGTCCTTATCTATGATGTTTATGAATTATTTCAACATGTCTTTGCATATAAATTGCTTGAAAGTTTTGAGTAAAATGAACTATTAATTGAACCAAATAGTTTACATTTCCACTAAAAAAAATCTTAATTTTATAATCAGCCTAATATGTTGTGTTGCTGTTGGGTGCCATCAGTTAGGTGAGTCAGTTAGGTGAGTAAGTTGACTCACAGCAACCCTATGTACAACGGAACAGAACACTCCCCAGTCACATGCCATCCTCCCAATTGTTGCCATGTTTAAACCCATTGTTGCAGCCACTGTGTCAATCCATCTCGTTGAGGGTCTTCCTCTTTTTCACTGACCCTCTACCTTGCCGAGCATGATGTCCTCCTTTTCCAGGGACTAGTCCCTCCTGATAACATGTCCAAAGTCCCTGAGAAGAAATCTTGCCATCCTTGTTTCTAAGAAGCATTCTGGCTGTACTTTTTCCAAGATAGGTTTGTTCATTCTTATTCTTCACCAACACAGTAACTCACATGCATCAATTCTTCTTTGGTGTTCCTTATTCATTGTCCAGCTTTTGCATGCATATCAGGAAATTGGAAATACCATGGCCTGGGGTCAGGTGCATCTTAGTCCTCAAAGGAACATCTTTCAACACTTTAGAGATGCTCTTTTGACACTTTAAAGAGATCTTTTGCAGCAGATTTGCTCAACATAAATATGCTGTATTGATTAATTATGGTTTTGTTGATTAATTTTGCTTGTGTTGATTGATTTTTGCTTAATACTAAAATAAACAATTTCAATAAAGTTTATAAACCAGTGAGTTAAAAGTTCCTGTGGTCCAATTTCCTTTTCCTTCTGTGACTAGATTTGGTGTCTAATATATATCAGAAAGTTATTTTCAAGTATAAAGCATAAAAAAGTCTAAAGTGCTGAATCATATTATTTGAATAGTATTATAGAATAACATTAAAGGAATTTTTGTGGCCTCCAGCCTCCCCAGGAAACAGATTCTGAGGCAGAGATTTGCATGTGGGCAGTTAATTGGGCAGGGCTTTTGGGAAGAACACCTGTGAGGGGTGAAGGAAGCAGCACGGGGTGGAGGGTGGAGTTGAGCTCTAATTCAGTTGGAACAGAAGACTCAGAAGGTCCTCTGGAGTTGAGGTGACCCCTCAGAGTTGTCTTGAATCAAGGCCTTTGTACACCTGTCTTGATTCCACTGGATGTGGGCTGCTTCCAAGGAGTAGATGTAACTTTGGGTGAGCATCTCATTTTGGCAAAAGGCAACGTCCAGAGAGAAACTCAGCTGTGCACTGTCAGCAGTTGACACTCCCAGCATCTGGAGGAATGACTGCTTCAGCCCTGAAGGGGGGGATCTGGCTGGCTCATCACAACATTCACCACACCTCTCATATCACATTGAAGATACCCTAAGAGAGACTAAATCCCCAATCCCACCCCTATGCCCTGCCGGTACCCCAGAGGCATTCTTTGTTCAGACACATCAACACATTCTATATAAAAAAAACAAACAACCAAAAGGTTGCCACTGATTAAATTCCAACTCATAAAATCATATCAAACTACAATATATTGTTGAGCTGAATTTTAAATACTAGAAAGCATTCTGATTAGCTTGTACCTATTGCAAAATAGCATCCCTGGGTGGTACAAAGGGTTAGCATGCTTAACTGAAAGGTTGAAGGTTTGAGCCTACCCAGAGGCACCTTGGAAGAAAGATCTGGGAATCTATTTCAGAAAAAATTAATGATTGAAAACCCTATGGAGCACAGGTCTACTCTGACACACGTGGGGTCAGAATCAGGGTCAGAGTCGGAATTGACTTGACAGCAACTGTTTTTTTGCTTTGTTTTACTAGCATAGTGGAAAAGTGTTTGTGGGTTATGTAGTGTTCAGCTGTGCCTGAAGCCAGTGTATTCTTGCATCTCACAACTATTATCTAGAATTTAGCTTTGATTCTGTGTTGTGTGATTTACAACTATTGTGATTGTTCTCCTATTACCCTAGGATAGTATATAGTGGTCTGTTTTCTAGGAAACTTTAGGTATCTTAAATTTTGTTTTTAATCTGATGTGTCACATTGGTTATAAAAAATAAAAGACCTGAATCTTTGAAAAACAGCCTAGTTTTATTTGTGACCCAATACCTTAAAACCCTCAATGACCAATATTCAGTTTATTTGAAATTAGAGTAAAATACTGTCTGAAGAGTTAAAATCAAAGGAAAGAATACATTATTTTTAGTTATATCTGTTTAAGATGATTTATATTAGAAATCAAATAATTTAAAAAGCAATTTAAAGAAAAAGGCCAATATAAAAGAGAGGCATAAAGTTGATTTTGTGGAATATCAAACAGAAATCATGAGGCACAATCATTAAAGGAAATCACCCCAGAATGATAATATATGAGTGTATGTACACTTACGTAAACATATGCATATAAAAGTTACTGCGTTTGGTACATGAACCAGGTGACTAACATAAATCAATCTGTGCTACAGAAGAGGAAAACTACTTTGGTGGCAGTGGTCAGGGAAGCTACTTGAAAGAATAAAGTCACAAGTGCGCTTCAGATACAGACAAACAGGGTGAACATTTCAGGTGAGGAAATTAGCTACAGAGCCTGGGAAAAGAATCCATGCAGAAAAGTTAGTCACAATTGGAGATAAATCAGATTATGATGAATATACTAACTACTATGAGAATGACAAGTATTTTCCAGAGAGTATTAACATACTTGCATTTTCTGACATTCATTAGAACTTGTCTTTTCTGTCAACTTTATTTTCATAAAATATATCTTTTCTCTGGAGAGATTGTTATTACCAATCTTTGAAAAGCTCATGGGAAATGGCTTTCTCCTTTCTTCAAAGTTGCACTTAAATAGTCCTTAGATTTTTCTAATCTAACACACATTTGGCTGCTGAACAAAAACAGGTTCACCAGTCATGTGATTACCTGAGACTGTGACAATGATTCACTTACATGAAGATGATTAAGGAATGCCTATATATATTTTTTTATATATTTTAGCTGAAAGTAAAGAATCCAGTGCTGAATATGAATAATTTTTCATGAATCTGGGAGATATTTTCCCCCAAAACGCCCCCTTTCAACAACAGGTGAAAACCAAGAACACTGTAATCCCCTTGCAAAACTCATGTTGGGAGTCGGGTGAAATACCGTTTATAAAAATCAACTGAATGTATCATGGAATTTTATTGGATATCACTGTTGTTCTTTATGTGAGCCAATGTGATTCATTGTCAAAAATCAAGCCATACCATAACAGGACTACTATATGGAAGCATTATCATTGCCAGTAAAGAAACTTAACCTTCAAATGCCCTTTCTCACGATTTCATCAGGCTGACCATTCTGTCCAGTTAAACTGATATGTTCAGTGTTCCCAGCACACCATGGACCTCAGGTCTCGCACATCAGCATCCCCTTGGCCCAACTGTGATTTTAACTGAAGCTGTACTGTACAGTTCCAGGTGACCTTAGGTTTACCTCTGGTGACAGTCAGTGTTCCACCTCAAGGGCACTATACTTTCTGCTCTGTGGCAATCCACAGGTGTGTGTGGGGGGAGGGGTAAAGGAGAGGGGGCAGTTAATGCTCCAAGTACAATCCTCACCCATGGGGAGCAGAAGCTGGTACCCTACCTTGTCCCCGTCCTTCAGGGAGACATTCTGCACATTCTTCAGAGAGTTCCAGAGGAATTGCCCATTGCCCAAAGAAACAACCTCAAAGGTTGGCTTTTTCTCCTTCCCTGATTTACGTTCCATTCTCTTATTCCTACTCCCGGGACCAACTCTCAAATAAACTTCCCGTAGCCATGTTTTTGTCTTGAATCTCCTTTTGGGTGAACCCAAACTAACACACCTCTGTTTATTATTATTATTATATATGGATATTACATATTTATATTATTAATGTTATTATTACATTCCTTTATCTCAAAGTTGTCCCTGATTAAATTGGGCAAAAATCATTTCTAAGCATATCTGGGTCTATTTCTGAGTTGTGTTTTGTTCCACTGACAAATTTATATATTGTTTGGAATTGTGTGTGCATTATACACATTAATATATGTTAAACACGTTTTCCTTTCATTTTACTTCTTTTTCAAGATATTTGTGGCTCTTCTCAGTCATTTATTTTTCATAAAATTTTAAATTAATTTGATCCAATTCTAAGATAAAACACATGATTGCAGTGGATTATTATTGGATTTGCATTAAATTTACATACTGATTTCTGAAGGACTGCATTTTAAAATTTAAGTTGTTTCATTCATTCAGAGACAAGATATATTTTCTTAAGTCCTTAGGTATTATTATTACATAGTTTTCTTTATCTAAGTTCTTTACCTTTCTTATATAATACATTCCTACGGTTTTTTGGGGTTGTTATTATTAATTGATCTTTATAACTCATTCTGGATCTTTAACTGGTTGCTAATATAGATGAAATCTGTTTTCATGATTTTTTTTTCTTGTGTCTGGCAACTTTACTAGACTTGATACAGTCTTTAGGTTTTCCAGGTATATAATCATATCATAAGCATGTACAGATAACTGTGCCTCTTCTTCTTGAATAATTATATTGATTATTTCACTGGATTTGCTAGAGTCTCCCAAATGATATTGAATCATAGTGGTATCAGCAGGTATTCCTTAGTTCTGTTTTTTTTTTGTGTGTGTGTGTGTGGAAATCACCTCAGTACTTATTTTATATACTGGGATTTTGGTAACTAGTTTCTATCTTTTCTAAAAAATTTATTTTCTGGTGAAAATATACACAGCAAAACCCACTCCCGTTCCACAGTTTCTAGACATAATAATCAGTGTCATTGGTTACATTCTTCACATTGTGTCAACATTCTCATTATTTCTGTTCTAGCTATTTCATTTTCATTTACTTAATCTCCCTGCCCACCAAACTTCTCATCTGTGCTTTAAAATAGCTGCTAACCCTTTGTTCTTACATTTTTTTTTTCTTTTTAAAGTAATGCAATGCTTAAGGGTTACAATCTTTACTCTTTGGGCTAAATTGTTACTTAGTTTAAAAGTGACTACAAGGGATAGTTTCAATCAAGGTTGAAAAGAAATTTAAGGCCATAGTTGCAGGAACTTCTCCAGATTAAATAGGTCCAGTAAGTCTGGATTCTTCAAAAATTTAAGTTCTGTTCCACTTTTTTATCCCTTTTTATCAGGATTTCTCTATTATGTTTCTGATCAGAATATTCAGTAGTGGTAACTGGGCATCACCTAGCTCTTCTGGCCTCAAGATGGAGGAGGCAGTGGTTCATGTTGACTAGCTTCTATCATATTTGAGTCATTTTCTTCAATTTTATTTTACATACAGTTTTTATTATGAGGCATAACAGAATTCCAGGAATTGAGGAAGTAGGGTAGGGAGATTTCCATATGATTGTAAGCAGAGTGATAAGAGCTAGTAAAATGGAAGACCTTGATGAAATAAAAAAGGTAAATTAATTTGCAAGGTTGTGGTTGAGGAGCATGAAAATGATAGGTAGAGACACTGACTTGGGGAAGAGGGAGAATCGCTTTTCCCTCCAAGCAGGTGGAGGGAAAAAGGGTGCTTGAAGACCCAGAGGAAAGCTAACTTTGGCAAGGGCATATTTTCGTACTTAGAGAACTACTTCACACACCTTGATGAAAGAGGTCGAGTATTAACTAAAATGGTCAGACAAGCAGGGGATATCGTAGGTTTGGGGTTGGCAGGTGTGAATGGCAGGGTTTTGCCAGAAAGTTATAACACTCAGAATATAATCATGAAAGGGGAAACAGGGGAACTTGAAGGAATAAAGAAAAAGGGCAGGTTGATTAAGAATGAGTTAAACAGGCTGATGAAAATAGAGTTTATGCTTAAAGGGGGTTATTCTAAATTCCACACGAAGCTGAACAGCCTACAGATCCTAGGATGCTAGGATCCTGCTGGATTTCTTGGCAGCAGAACTCACTGTCCAGATATACATAGATAGTATCAGGTGCTTTTCTTAGAGGATGGAGTGTGAGGTCATGGGAACCATTTCACAGGCAAAGAGTATAAAAGTGAAAGTGATTATCACCAAAGAAACTATCCAAATGGCCAACAAGCACATGAGAAGATGCTCAATGTCATTAGCCAGGAAAGAGATGCAAATCAAAACCATAATGAGGTATCATCACCTTATCCTCATTAGAATGGCAATGATAACAACAATAACAACAACAGAAGAGGTTGGCAAGGTTGTTCCTGGTGAGAATGTAAAATGGTGCAGCCACTGTGGAAAATGGTTCAGTGGTTCCTCAGAATGTTGAACTACCATATGAGCCAGTAATTCCAATCCTAGAAATATACCCAGAAGAAGTGAAGGCAGGAAGGCAAAGCAGGAACCTGTAAAACCTGCAGCACTTTTCAAAATAGACAAAAGGTTAAAACAACCAAAATGTCCATCAACAGATGAATGGATAAACAAAATGTGGTATACACACACAATGAAATACTACTCATCCATAAAGATAAATGAAGTCCTGGTGCATACCACAACATGGATGAACCTTGAAAACATCATGCTGAGCAAAATAAGTCAGTTGTAAAACAATAAATACTGTATATACAAGACAAAGGTTATTATTGGTTACCAGGGATTGGAGGGAGGAGGAAGGGGAGCACTTTTTGCTTAGGGGGCATTAAGTTTATGTTAATGGTGGTGGAATGATTTGGAAAAGGATATCAAGAATGTGTATACAACTTGAAAAATATAATCAATGTCACTGAATTGTACATGTAAAAATTGAGATGGAATATGTTTTCTTATGTATATTTTTACCACAATTAAAAAAAAAAACTTGAAAAGACTCAGCTTCTAGTTCTAGGTTTGGGGCTAACACACTGTGGGACCATGGGCAGACTGCCTTACCTCTCTGGACTGTCAGTGTCTTCATTTAAAGGGGGAACTGGACAGGACATATGTGTAAGCTACTCCTCCAGTATTCTGTGATATAGTGACTTGCTGATAATTTCCTCATTTTGTTTTCACCTGTGAAGAAGCAAAGTGTAGTGGATCTAGGGCTACAACAAGATTCCTATAGAAAGCAGAGTTAGGATAGCCACAGGAAGACTTTGAGAGCCTATCCATTTCCTGCTAGTGCCAAGCACCCAACAACAGCATGGATCTCTCAACTCTTGTACCATCTCTTCTGGATCTACACCTTCTGAGACAGCTTTCCACCTACAGACTTCCCTAATGGCCCTTTGCTTGCTTTTTACTCTCCTTCCAAATCCATCGGTTCTGGCTCTTACCTACAGGTAGTGTTGCAAAGTGGTTACAACACTGGAGTGAGACTACCTGGGTTTCAATCTTGGCCTGATCATCTCTAAGCTGTGTGATTTTAGGGAAATTACTTCACATTTCTGTACTTAAGTTACCTTATCTGTAAAACTGGAAAAATGATAGTGTTAACCTCATAAATGTGTTTTCTGTTTTAGATACGTTAATGTAGAAAAGTATAGCACAGTGTCTTGTTGTTGTGGTTGTTAGGTGCCGTTAAGTCGGTTCTGACTCATAGTGACACTATGTACAACAGAAGTAAACATTGCCCAGTCCTGCACCACCCTCACAATTATTGCTGTATTTGAGCCCATTGTTGCATACACTGTGTCAGTCCGTCTCATTGAAGGTCTTCCTCTGTTTTGATGACCCTCTACTTTACCAAGCATGATGTCTTTCTCCAGGAACCCGTGGCTCCTGATAACATGGCCAAAGTGCTTAAGGCAAAGTCTCATCATCCTCGCTTTTAAGAAGCATTCTGGCTGTACCTCTTCCAAGAAAGATTTCTTCGTTCTTCTGGCAGTCTACAGTTACATTCAATATTCTTCGCCAATACCACAATTTGAAGGCATTAATTCTTCTTTGATCTTCCTTATTCATTGTCCAACTTTCACATGGTTATGAGGTGACTGAAAACATCATGCCTTGGGTCAGGCCCACCTTAGTCCTCAAGGTGACAGCTTTGCTTTGCAACACTTTAAAGAGGTCTTTTGCAGCAGGTTTGCCCAATGTGATCCATCCTTTGATTTCTTGACTGCTGCTTCCATGGGTGTTGATTGTGGATTCAAGTAAAATTAAATCCTTGAAAACTTCAGACTTCTGGCCGACATGGCACCATAGACAGAAGCACCATAATGTCCTTCCACAGCAAAGGCCGGAAAAACTAACAGACATCATTCCTGGAACCCAAAGTGTCAAACAGAGATAAAGAACTCAGCCAAACACCGAATGGAATAAGAAACTGACAGAGGACTGAGAGCAAGGAGAGATACTTGCTGAGGTTCCCTATCAGCTAATGTAGCACCGATTCACCATCTCGGACTCCTGTAGGAGATCAGCTGACAGGGAGCACAGGAAAGCAGCTTCACAGAGCTCCCTGCAGGAGACAGAGCACCTGGTAACCAGTGATAAACCATTTCTCAATCCCATCCTCTTTCTGCTACTCTACCTTGGAGTTTCCTGGCTGGCTGCAGTGGATCTCCTGGCCGGGAAGTGCAGCATCCATGCTGCTTGGATTCACCCCACCCACACTGCAGATCATCGGACAGGGAGTACGGGAAAGCAGCTTCATGAAGTTCCCAGCAGGAGACAGAGCACCCGGTATGAGCGATATATGCTTTCCTAACCGCTGCCCCTTTTTTTTCTTCTTCCCCTTTGGCTTCCTCTGCTTGCTGCCAGCCGCAGTCTCTAGTCCAGGAGGCAACTGCTCCTGCCAGTTCACACTGGCCGGGTCCCTGAGCTGGTGAAACTTCCGTCTCTTTTGATTTCTTCCGTGCCTCCCACTGTCTCCCTGTCCTTTCTCTGGAACGCCATCTTTGCTTCTTCTTGGAAGGCTGTGAAGCCCCGCTTGACTGGGGATCCACTGCCCCGGCCTGTGACACCAGGCTGGTGGGATTCCTGGGACTTTTTTTTTTTTTTTTCTTGTTTTATTTTGCTTTGTTCTGTTTTGTTTTGTTTGTTTCTTTCTCTTTTTGCACTTGGGAGCCCCTTCTAGCCAGGCTGCACTGCACAGCCTAGGAGCCACTCCCCTAATCTGTGCAGCCACATAGGCAGGATCCCTGGGAGCATTTCTTTTCTTTTTTCCTTCTCTCTTTTTCCCTTTCTGTCTTTCTTCATTTCTCAATTCTCATCTGCCTATACTTACCTTCTTTTCCAGTCTACTGAATACCTGGTGCTGTGTGACATCTGTACCACCTCTAGTCAGGCTATACTGCACAAACTGGGAGACTTCCCTGGTCTTCGTGGCCACACTAGTGGGACCCCTGAGGGTTTTTCTTTTCTACTTTTTTTTTTCTTTTCCAAATTTTATCTAGTTATTTTTTTTCTTTGTCACCCCCCCCCTTTTTTTCTTTTTACTTCTCTCCATTTCTTGGGTTTTCATCTCTCCACTCCAATGGCAAGCTCTCTTTTCATTCTTTTTTTTTTCCTTGTGTGTGTGTGTGTTTGGCTCCTGTTTCTCTCTCCTCTTACCCATACCCATACTAGCTGCATACATCACACTCTCCCCCCTCTTTCATGCCTACCTGCACCACACACTGAACATCACATCTCCAAGTGGCACAGGCACAGCCTACTGGAACCTGCCTGGCACTGATTCCTGGTCTGTCCTGTTGGCCCTGTTGTGCCACAAACAACCCATCCCAGCCCCTTCCTTCAGCTGGACCTGTCCTCCTGCACCATAGCTGAGTGACCGGCCCTGCCCATTGGATAAGGAGGTGAAAATATTGTGACTACAGATGAGCAAACAACAAAGAACACACATCCAGCCTGCTCAGACATAACCAAATTAAAAAAAAAAAAAGGATGAAACAAACAAATCTACAATCAAGAAACAAAGAAAATAATTACTGAATGTCCTGAAGAGAGCAGACAATATCAAAACATTAAAAAAAAAAAGAAAAAAAAAAAAAAAACAGGAGAGGATGGTTCCAAGAAGGCATCAAAATAAAACACCAGATGACTTTCCAGTAGAAGAAATGGCACTAGATCTACCTGACAGGGATTTGAAATCTCTAGTATTCAGAGCTATCCAAGAGTTGAAGCAAAAAGCAAATAAAAATAAGGAAAAAAATAGACAAATTTATTGAAAAGATAGATAACTTCAATCTTTTCTCCGTTTATCATGATGTTGCTTATTAGTTCAGTTGTGAGCATTTTCGTTTTCTTTATGTTGAGGTGTAAGGCTATGGTCTTTGATCATCATCAATAAGTGCTTCAAGACCTCTTCACTTTCAGCAAGTAAGGTTGTGTCACCTACATATTGCAGGTTGTTAAGAAGTCTCCCTCTAATCCTGGCGATGCTGTGTTCTTCTCCACATAGTCTAGGTTCTTGGAGTATTTGTTCAGCATAGAGATTGCATTAGTAAGGTGAAAGGATATAACCCTGACACACACCTTTCCTGACTACACAGTGTCCCCTTGTTCTGTTTGAACAACTCCCTCTTGGTTTGTGTACAGGTTCCACGTAAGCACAATTAATTTTTCTGGAATTCCCGTTCTTCTCAATGTTGTCCTAATTTGTTATGGACCACACAGTTGAATGCCTTTGCACCGTCAATAACACACAGGTAAACATCTTTTTGATGTTCTCTGCTTTCAGCTAAGATCCATGTGACATCAGCAATGATAACCCTCATTCCACATCCTCTTCTGAATTTCTGGCAGTTTCCTGTTGATGAACTGCTGAAAGTGCTTTTGAATTATCTTTAGCAAAATTTTACTTGTGTGTGATATTAATGATATTGTTTGACAATTTCTGCATTCTGTTGGATCACCTTTCTTTGCAATGGGCACAAATACAGATCTCTTCCTGTTGGTTGGCCAGGTAGCTGTCTTTCAAATTTCTTGGCATAGATGAGTGAGTACTTCCACCGTTGTATCTGTTTGTTGAAACATCTCAGTTGGTATTTCTTCCATCTTTTTTTGATGCTTCCTGGGTTGTTTAATATTTTCTCCTTAAAATCCTTCAATATTGCAGCTTGAGACTTGAATTTTTTCTTCAGTTTTTCAGCTTGAGAAATGTCAAGTGTGTTCTTCCCTTTTGGTTTTCTAACTCCAGGTCTTTGCACATTTCACTGTACTTTACTTTGTCGTCTTGAGCCACCCGTTGAAACCTTCTGTTCATTTCTTTTACTAGCACATAGTAAATGGTCAGCATATATTAGAGACTAACTGGTGGCACAGTGGTTAAAGCACTCAGCTGCTAACCAAAAAGTTTCAATACACCAGCCTTTCCACAGGAGAAAGATGAGATGGTCAACTTCTGTAAAGATTTACAGCCTCGGAAACTCTATGGGGCACTTTTACTCTCTCCTATAGGGTCAATAGGGTTGCTATGAGTCAGAATTGACTTGACGGCAATAAGTTTCATTTGTTTTTTTTTTTTATAGGGTCATTATGAGTTGGAATCAACTCGTTGGCAATGGGTTTCGGGTTTTTTAAACACGGACTATTTTAATTAGTACTACTGTGCTCTTTTTTTCCACTGTACTCATGAATGGCTATGGCTATCCTTTTTCCATTTTTGTGTAATGAATCAACGGCTTCTTCTGGATCACAGAGATCTGAGTGTATGGTTGGCAGTACTGGCCAGAAGGTTGCCCAGGCTTGCCAGTGCTCCTGACAAGAGTGATCAAGTATTACTACAAGAATCACCACCCAGCTGGTGCCATTGAGTTGATTCTGACTCATAGCAACCCTATAGGACAGAGTAGAACTGCCCCATAGAGTTTCCAAGGAGCGCCTGGTGGATTCGAAATGCTGACCCTTTGGTTCGCAGCTGTAGCACTTAACCACTATGCCACCAGGGTTTCGAGAATCACCACAGCTACGTTTTTTTTTTTTAATCTCTCCCTTTAAAAGATGTTGGGCTGGCAACAAGATGTGTTTTCACACACACATTACTAGAGGCCTTACTAGGCTCCTGTCTGAGAAGGCTATACAAGCAGAGTAGGCATCTATAATGTATGTATTTCTCTCTACATCAACTTTCAATATTTCTCTGTCTGTAGGACTCTGTACTGTATAGTTCTATTGACCTGGAATAGGAGAGTTTAAAAAAGCCATTCACTTCATTAATATACAAAAATGGAAATGCACATTTCTCTCCTGGGATAGAAAAAAATGGATTTGTGCACTTTTCATTTTAAAATTTTCGATATATCAGAAGCTTATTATGTAACTATTCAAAGGAATTGTTGTCCAAATTAGGATGGAAAACCTGGATTTCTTTTCCAACTGTCATGCATTTCCTTTTTTTATTAAATTTTAGAACATGTTCTTTTTCTGGTTAGGATCAGATAATCTTAGAGTATGCAAATAAAGCAAAAATCAGACAAAAAGAAAATCCTTTACAAATGTTCTTCCTTGCCTCCTTTATTCATGAGTTTCACATTTATGTAGAAATTTGTAAAAGCTTAGGCATTATATGCACAAGACTTTGTCCATACAACACAGGCATTTTCTACTGAGTCCATTTGGTATCTTTAACCATCACTATCCAGCAGATGACATATTCAGATGTCACAATCTTGCTTGCTGAAAGTAAAGACAACTTGAAGCACTCACTGATGACTATCAAAGGCTATATACTTCAGTATAGATTACACACCAACATAAAGAAAACAAAAGTCCTCACAACTGGACCAATAAACAATATCATGATGTCTTAGTCATTTAGTGCTGCTGTAACAGAAATACCATAAGTGGACAGCTTTAACAAAAAGAACTTTGTTCCCTCACAGTGCAGTAAGCTAGAAGTCTGAATTCAGGGTGCTGGCTACAGGGGAAAACTTTCTTTCTCTGTCAGCTCTGGAGGAAGGCCCTTGTCATCAGTCTTCCCTTGGCGTGGGAGTATCTCAGCACAGGAATCTTGGGTCCGAAGGATGCACGCTGCTCCTGGATATGCTTTCTTCATGGTATGCGGTCCCCCGTCTTTCTGCTCGCTTCTCTCTTTTATATCTTGAAAGATGTTGGCTTAAGACACTATCTATCTAATCTTGTAGATCTCATCAATATATATGACTGCTGCTAATTCATCCCATTAACACCATAGTGATAGGATTTACAACATACAGGAAAAATCACATAAAATGGTGAACAATCACACAATACTGGCACTCATGGCCCAGCTAAGTTGACAGATATTTTGGGGGGGACACAGTTCAATCCATGAAACATGATAAATGTAGAAAATATTGAAGTTGTCAAGGATTTCGTTTTACTTGGATTCACAATGTCCATGGACCCAGCAGTCAAGAAATCAAATGATGTATTACACTGGGCAAATCTGCTGCAAAAGACCTCTTTAAAGTGTTAAAAAGCAAAGATGTCACTTTGAGGATATACGCCATGGTATTTTCAATCACCTTGTATGCATACGAAACCTTGCTAATGAATAAGGAAGACGGAAGAAGAATTGATGCCTTCGAATTATGGTGTTGGCAAAAAATATTGACTATATCATGAACTGCCAGAAGAACGAACAAATCTTTCTTGGAAGAAGTATAGCCAGAATGCTTCTTAAAAGAAAGGATGGCAAGACGTCTTCTCACTTGTTTTGGACAAGTTATCAGGAGGCACCAGTCCCTGGAGAAGGACATCATACTTGATAAAGTAGAAGGTCAGCAAAAAAGAGGAAGACCTTCAATGAAATGGATTGCCAGAGTGTCTGCAACAATGGGCTCAAACATAGCAATGATTGTGAAGATGTCACAGAACTGTGCAGTTTTTCGTTCTGAAGTGACTTGAAGGTACCTAACAACAACATCCAGTGAATGCCAAGGAAGCAGCGTGATTAGTCAAATTTACGAGTTTGAATGGTTTGGTTAAATAACCCAACAGTGCTTTTTATTTCAAAGCCTGAGCCTTGTGAGGTATTGGCTTCAAAAGAAACCATGTGCTTTGTTGATAAGGACTTTTTTTTTTGTTTTTAAGAAGCTATTTTTTTTTTATATTAGATACTTTGGAAAGCATAATAGGAGACAGACATGTGAAACATTTCTGTCTGGACCTGAATAAGATTCAGAATCACAAGTACAACTTAAAAAGCCAAATATCCAACTCACATTACCCAAAACATCTGCTTTGTGTGGTGAATTTGGACTAATAATGGAAGCTTTCTGGTAATGTTTTCCCTATAACCCATTGCTATCAAATTGATTCCGACTCATAGTGACCCCACGGGATGGAGTAGAGCCACCCCATAGGGTTTCTAAGGAGCAGCTGGCAGATTTGAACTGCTGACCTTTTGGTTTGCAGCTGTAGCACTTAACCACTATGCCACTAGGGTTTCCTTTCCCTGTAAGATTGGTATTCTCGTATTTTACTCTAAGCAAAGGCAAAATGTCCTGGCTAATCAAGACTCATTTTGTGAATTGAATGAATGAATTGAATCACCTCTATGAAGCTCCTAGTGAGTCATTAACCATGCATAACAGCCTCATCTCTCTTCTATTACAGACAAATGCTTCTCACTTTTTTTGTATCCATTAATGAAGTATTTCTCTGTTTTATTTTCTTTGATGTATTTTTCGCATCCCTATTTACTTACAATAAGAACCATCTCTTTCATTAAAGGAATATTTAAACAACTTCAGAAAAAGCACAAGGTAAGATATCTGTTTTTGAAAACAGACATTAAAATATCAACTTCAAAAAGAATGGGTAAGAAAACACCATATTTCCCATTTCTCTTCTAAAACATAGGAAGTAAGAAATTCTTTCATAGTTTTTATTTGTTTTTCAAATCACACTGTCCTCAACTTTTAAAATAAAAATCTTCCTTGACAGTCATTTAATAATTGTGAGTGATCTATGACTTTATTATAAAGTACTCATCTAATGATCTATTTCCTTTACTCCAGGGGCCAAGTACAAAGCAAGGGATTTATCTTGGTGATACTTTTAATAACTTCCTGTGGGATTGCAACCCCCAACCAAAGCAGACTCGGCAAAGGAGTTAATCATGCAATTTCACAGATTAGACACCACAGAGTTACTAATGAGAAACTTCAGTTTAGTGATAAACTTTTTTTTTTTCCAGGAATATTTTGAGAGGCCTGTAACCTTTGGCTGACACCCAGCAAGGCTATTAGTTTAACCATGGGATGCACTACCAAATGCATGAGAGTCAGCAGAACTTCTTTGCTTGAGAGTTGATTGCAAGAATAGTTGTGTTAAAGGAGATGTCAGAAACAGAGGGACTGGGCAAAAGAAAAAAAAAAAAAAGCAAGCATAAAAAAGACTCATCAACTTCCGTTGGCTGGCATATCTTCAACTTCCAGTGTCTTTTCAACCATATGTTTACGATGGTATAAACAGAAAAGTTTCATACTGGAGGTACTCATGTCAGATGTAAGAATGACAGGGCCAACATGCATTCCCAGGAAAACTCTTTCACTCCTAACAGAGTACGAGATTCTCATCTTCGACAATGGAAACCACAGTTCATATTTAAATGTCATACTACCCTCTATTCCATAAATATGTATCATCCATCACTAAATATTTAGATCTGAATTGTTGGAGCTGAGTTCTGTGCCAGGGGTAGAGGGATTAATTCCTTTCAAGGTCCTCACATGATGGATTTTCCACTGAAATAAACATCCGAGAAGAGCTCACACTAAAGCCATAAAATATATAAATAAAGTTTAAAGTTTAATTAAGTCAACATTATTTAAAGTGGTTGTCATATTTTATGGCGAACTTTTCATGTTTATTTTGTATGAATCCTAATAAATAGCCCCTCCTGATCAGACAAAAGGCACAGCTAGGTTAAAGTTAAGAGCTCCAAATATAGGACAGAAGAAGAATATTCCTGAGCTGAGAATAATTCAACCTTTGTCCATTTTGCTATTTTTTCAAAAACTAACATGTTAGCTAGATACTGATTTGGTATTCTATACAAAAAAGAATGTTTGAAAATTCCAAGCTTTATCAATTGGACTATGGAAAGTCAAATATTCACAGATAGGATCACTGACTAGCAAACAAAAGAACGTAGCTCAAGTGAAAAAAAAAAACTCACTTTATATTTTAATTCTTATAATAATAGAATGCAGAAGAAGAAAATAGGCCGATTGCCGTTCAGTCTATTTTGACTCATAGTGACCCTGTAGGAGGGAGTAGAACTGCTCCATAGGGTTTTCAAGGAGTGGCTGATGGATTCCAACTGCTGACTTTTGGTTAGCAACAAAGTTCCTAACCACTGCACCAACAGGGTTCCAAGAAGGAAATAAAACATATATATATATACACACATATATATGCATATATATATATATATGTATGTATGTAGCAGATAACACAACCTTGCTTGCTAAAAGTAAAAAGGAGTTGAAGAACTTACTGATGAAGATCAAAGACCACAGCCTACAATGTGGATTACGCCTCAACATAAAGAAAACAAAAATCCTCACAAGTGGACCAATAAGCAGCATCATGACAAATGGAGAAAATATTGAAGTTTAAAGAATTTCAATTTCTTTGAATGCATAATCAATACCCATGGAAGCAGTAGTCAAGAAATCAAAAGACACATTGCATTGTGCAAATCTACTGCAAAAGACCTCTTTGAAGCGTTAAAAAGCAAAAATGTCACTTTAAGGACTAAGGTACAACTGACCCAAGCCATGGTGTTTTCAATTGCCTCATATGCATATGAAAGCTGAATAATGAATAATGAAGATCAAAGAAGAATTGATGCCTTTGAATTATGGTGTTGGTGAAGAATAGTGAATATACTATAAAAAAAATTTTTTTTTATGAACTCATAAAAAAACAAACAAATCTGTCTTGGAAGAAGTACAACCACAATGCTACTTAGAGGCAATGATATTAAGACTATGTCTCACATACTTTGGACATGTTATCAGGAGGAATCAGTCCCTGAAGAAGGATATCATCTTGGTAAAGTAAAGGGTCAGCAAAGGAGAGGAAGACCCTCAGTGAGATGGATTGATACGGTGACTGCAACAATGGGCTCAAACATAGCAAGGATTGTGAGGATGGTGCAGGACTGGGCAGTGTTTCATTCTGTTGTACATAGGGTTGCCATGAGTTGGAATCAACTCGATGGCATCTAACAACAGCATAGACTGCCAGAAGAATGAAAACCTGTCTTGGAAGAAGTACAGTCAGAATGTTCATTAGAAGCAAAGATGGGGAGATTTCATCTCACATACTTTGGACATGTTATAAGGAGGGACCAGTCCCTGAAAAAGGACATCATGCTTGGTAAAGTAGAAGGTCAGTGAAAAAGAGGAAGACCTTCAACCAGATGGATTGACACAGTGGCTGCAACAATGGGCTCAAGCCTAACACCTGTGAAAATGGCACAGGACTGGGCAGTGTTTTGTTCTGTTGTACATAAGGTCACTATGAGTCAGAACTGACAGCACCTAACAACAGAAATATTTATTCTGGAATGAACAAAAACTGATTTAAATTAAGTTCATATTGGCTCATTAGCTTTTCAAAAATTTGTTTCTTAAAAGATACATAAATAAACCCTAACCAAACCCATTCCCATCAAGCCGATTCTGACTCATAGTGACACTATAGGACAGAGTAAAACTGTCCCATAGAGTTTCCAAGGAGCATCTGGTGGATTTGAACTGCCAACTTTTTGGTTAGCAGCTGTGGCTCTTAACCACTACACCACCAAGGTTTCCATATCATTAAGGAAGAAGTTAAACTATATTCACAGACAGCATGATCCTATACATAGAAAATCCTAAAGATTCTACAAGAAAGCTACTGGATCTAATAGAAGAATTCAGCAATGTTTCAGGGTACAAGATCAATAGGTGAAATCCTTTACACCAACAAGGAGAATTCCACATAAATGATGCAGGAAATCAAGAAAACGATCCCATTCACAATAGCCCTCTAAATGATAAAATACCTAAGAAAAAACCTGTCCACAGACGTAAAAGACTTACATGATAAAAACTATAAAATACTACTACAAGAGACTAAAAGAAACTTCATAAATGGAAGGACATTCTGTGCTCATGAATTAGAAGACTTAATATTGTGAAATGTCAATATTACTCAGTGATCTATAAATATAATGCAACCCATATCCAAACTCTAACAGTATTTATTTACTAAAATGGGATAACTAATTGCCAACTTTATATGAAAAGGAAAGAGGCCCCAGATAGCCAAAGCAATATTGAAGACGAAGAACAAGTTGGAGGCCTCACACTTACAATCTCAAAACATACTCTGCAGCTACAATAATCAAAATGACCTGGTACTGGTTCAGTGATAGACACATAGATCAGTGGAATAGAATTGAACTCAGAAACAAGTTCATCCATCTATGGACAACTGATTTTAGACAAGGGGTCAAAGTCCACACAATGGGAAAGAAATAGTATGTTTAATAAGTGGTGCTGGCAAAATTGGATATGCACTTGCAAAAAAATGAAACAGGCCCCATACCTCACACCATACACAAAAACTAACTCAGAATGAATCAAAGACCTAAATGTTAAACCTAAAACTATAAAGTTCTTGGAAGAAAATGTAAGGACAAAATAATGGGGTCTAATTAAAAAATAAAATTTTCAAACACAACTATAAGTGTATGAACAGTGGAAGACAAAGTAGATAACTCGGACCTCATAAAAATTAAATATTTATGTTCATCAAAAGAATAAGAAGACAACCTACAGACTGCATCTTTGGGAACGACATATTTGGTAAGGGTCTAATCTCTAAAATACATAGAAAACTTCAACCATTCAATGACAAAAAGACAAACAACCCAATTAAAACAGAAAACAATAAACACTGGCGAGGATGTGGGACGACTGGAACTCTTCCATTGCTGGTAGGATTGTAAAATGGTACTACCACTATGGAAAAAAATATGGCGCTTCCTCAAAATGAGAAATAGAACTACCTTACAATCCAGCAATCTCACTGCTAGGTATATACCCTAGAGATCTAATAGAAACAACATGAAAAGACATATGTGCACCTGTGTTCACTGCAGCACTATTCACAATAGCAAGAAGACGGAAACAACATAAGTTTCCATTAACAGATGAATGGACAAACAAAATGTGATATATACATAAAATGGACTACTACAGAGCCATAAAGAGTAATGATGAGTCCTCAATGTAGATGAATATAATGTAGATGAATCTGGAGGACATTATGCTGAGTGAAATAAGTCAATCACAAAAGGATTGACTTACAAATATTGTAAGATCTCATTTTTATAAAAAAACAAGAATAAATATGTATACAGAACTCAGTGTTCATTGGTGGTTACCAGGGTTGGGGGAGACTAAGGGGGAATCACTTTCTAGATAGGAGACACTTGTTATTTTTGGTGATGAGAAAGGTAACACCGAATGCGGGAGAAGTATGCACAGCTTGACCAAGGTAAATGATGTCACTGAGAAGTAAGTATGCAAGAAAAAAGGATGTTTTTGGTAAATGGTATGACATATATAATTTTGTGACAATAGCAATGACAACCAAAAAGTATGTGTGTGGTTACATATGTATTTATGCATTAATTTTTTAATATGTATATAGTTATACATATATAGATGTGTCTATATGTATATGTATATACATGTATGTATGTGCACGTATATATGTTCATATATATAATAAAGCACATGGGGGCAGAGTTACAGATACTTCTTAGACATAACCAAATGCCGTGCATGATTGGTTTTCTAGGTTTGAAGGCTTAGGACCTTAGTCTCACGGGACAGCTCAGTCAACTGGCATAATATAGTTCAAAAAGTTTATGTACCACATCCTAGTTTGGTGAGTAGTGTCTGGCATCTTAAATCTTTCAGACAGCCATCTAAGACATAATTACTGATCTCTACTTATCCCGAGAAAAAAAAGAAACAAGGAAACTAAAGACTCAGAGATCAAACTAGTCTATAGGACTAATAACCCAATAGGACTAATAGTCTACACGAATCATGGCCTCATTTACCCTGAGACCAGAAGAATTAGATGGTGCCTGGCTACCACCACTGACCCTTCTGATCAGGGCCAAAATAAAGGGATCCTGAGAGAATGGGAGAAAAATGTGGAACAGAACCCACATTCTTAAAAAGTCCAAACTTACTGAACCAGTTGAGACTAGAGGACTCCTTTAAATCTTGAACTGAAACTATCCCCTAAAGTCACCATTTAGCTAAATAAAAGACTGGCTCATAAAATAAAGACTGTAACTCATGAGTAGTGTGCTCTTTTAAAAATCATCTATATGAGACCAACCAGTCAACAATTAGTCTAAAGCACAGATGACAAGGTAAGGGGGCAGGGAAACTAGGTTACTGAACCTGGAACAACCAGAATGGAAATAATGAGAATGTTGACACATTATGAAAAATATGACTGATGTCACTGAACAATTTGTGTAGAAATTGTTAAATGGGAGCCTAATTTGCTGTGTAAACCTTTACCAAAAGCACAATAAAATATTTTTTAAAAAGGTAAATAGTTTAAATGTACATAGCCCCTCTCCCCAAAAATCAGTAATCTAGGCATCTCACTTTTGCCCTTAATATTAAATAGGGAAGTTGATAATTATACACCCCCTTTTTTTTTTTTTATGGCTATAGTGTACAAGGAGAAAGAGCAAGCAAGGGCCAGAGACCGGACTGTAGGTCACCTAAAGTGAGCTCCTTATTGCCAAGAGTTCAAGCACAGGTGATGCTTAGTAAGAACTTTTTCCTTTTAAAGCAATAACTCCCTCACTATGAAGCAAGGACACTGTTTCTTCCTACAGACAATCCTTGCTCATTCAAGCCTGTAATGAAACTTTGAGAATTGGAGTACACTTTTAGCACTCTAGTCCAACTCATATGTTTTGTGAGATGAAAACCAAGACTGAGAAGTTAATATAGCTAGCTGGTGTCAAAGTAGGTCTAGAACACATCTTAAAAAGTCCGTCTTACTGTTTTGCTATACAAAATACGATATAAAACCCACCGCCGTCGAGTCGATTCCGACTCATAGCGACCCTATAGGACAGAGTAGAACTGCCCCACAGAGCTTCCAAGGAGCGCCTGGTGGATTTGAACCGCTGACCTTTTGGTTAGCAGCTGTAGCCCTTAACCGCTAGGCAACCAGGGTTTCCAAAATACAATATAGTAATGTGGATATCTGCAGAGAAAGTTCATGGTAAATATAATTGCTGGTGTTTGAGAAGGTGAACTGGGAAAGCTGTGAAAATTGAAACAATGCCCTTGATGGCTCCTGGGATACAGCTTTTCAGGAAATGGGTGATTTGGGGAAAAGTACTCACTGAGTGTGAGTTTCCTCTCGTGAAAATGCAGATTCTGTGAGGATTAGAGGATTGCCTGGGTGGTGCAAATGGGTCAGCCCTCAACTTCTAACTGAAAGATTGGGGGTTCGAATACAGCTAGATGCCTTTAGGGAGAAAATCCTGGCAATCTGCCTCTGAAAGATTACAGGCTTGAAAACTCTATGGAGCACAGTTCTATTATGCAACATGGGGGACCGCCAAGAGTTGGACTCTACTTAATGGCAACTGGTTTGGTTTGGTTTTGTGAAGATTAGAAGTACTGTTGGTAATATGCCTAGCACCCTGCATATACAGGGAGGACATCTCATCAGTAGTACTTGTTATCACCGGTGTCATGTCCACATTTTAGAAGCTACGTATTAAGGGCAAAGTCTCCTTTTAAATTACTATGTTACTGATATGGCTGAGAATAATTTCAATTCTTTCCCCAAATTGGATCTCACATTTATTTTTTGACAAGCCCCAATCTTTTACATATACAGAAAGAATCTAGACAGATTTCTTTCCTGGAATAAAAATATGTATCAAATGAGAAAATACATACTATCAAAAATGGTTTATCATCACTTGGGCTAGACTTTGAGGTTTTAATGGACTGAAAAATTAAAAAAAACAAAAACAGTGGAATTTAACAAGGAAAACATAAAATTCATTTCATCCTTCTCTATTGAGAAAATGCTTCCTTACATCCCAACCCAACAAAAAGGTTAGCATATTTAAATTTGATGATTAATCATACAGCAAATGAATTAGGAAAAGAAGCATTCAGCTACATATGTATATTTTAGTCAATCCCTCAAAGAAGAATAAAGAGGGGGAGGGAACACTACTTTAACAATATAAAACCTAAACCTACTTCAAGGACCTAAATCACCACCTACAAACTCCTGGCTTTGAGTAATACATATGTACATACTTACATACATATATATTTAGACTGAGGACATTATTACTACGTATCACCCTTTTAGAGATGAGTAGGAAACCCTGGTGGCTGTAATGGTTAAGAGCTATAGCTGCTAACCCAAAGGTCGGCAGTTCGAATCCACCAGGAGCTTCTTGGAAACTCTATTCTGTCTTGTTGGGTCACTATGAGTTGGAATTGACTCAATGGCAATGGGTTTTTTTTTTTTTTTTTTGGTTTGGTTTAGAGGTGTGTTAAATAAATCAACTAGAATAAAGTAAACTTGTATAAATTTAGCATTTTCAATACATGGATGGCCAAACTGCCCAATTAAAATACTGGTATTTTAATAAATATGAAAAAAATAAATGCCACCCACAAAATTCTGCTTTCTTTTCTGTGTTGCTTGTTAAGAAAAATCTTTCTTGATTCGCACCTAACCTCATCCAACTAGCCTTTCAGGAATGTGGTTTTCAGTGCTCATAAGTGGGAGGCCCAGAAGGCACACTGGAGTGTGAGTTAACTTCATTAATGCACTCTCAGGGTATGCATACATGCAGCTAGTATTTCCAAGCCATTTATTTGTCTAAACATTTCCCCTCACTAAGTTATTTATACATTATATAGTGGAACTAGAGTGGGTGCTAAAGGTAGGGTCAGATGAGAACCTTTCTAGAAGTAGTGTGCTGGTAGTAAATCTTGGGCTTTTAACAGGGAAACTCTTCAGCAAACAGAATATCAATGCAGAAGCAATGACTTTTAGAACAGAACAAGTTAGAAAATCAGGACTTAACACTCTTAAGTTCCAGCTATTTATTATTCAAAACATTTATTACTACTACACTAATTTACTCAACACACATTTGTTGAGTACCTCTTGTGTAGTTGTTGTTAGGTGCCATCGAGTCAGTTCCGACTCACAGCTACCCTACACACAACAGAACAAAACACTGCCGGGTCCTGCGCCATCCTCACAATCATTGTTATGCTTGTGTAGTTAAGGTCTCATAAAAACTAGACTTTCTCTACCTTCAATCTGGGATGAAAAATTACTTTAGGATTCTTTGTGATTCTTATATTAAAATCAAAAGTGTATGTGTGCACACATTCGTATTTTTTAAAATATGCATGTGTAAATATGTATGTTTGGTTTAAATATATTAATTGTGCTTTTATAAATGACATATATATTTGTAATCTACACAAACATATATAATTCCATGCCTTTTGGCATTAATATATCTGATGACAGAAAAGAGGAATGAACAAAATTAAATTTATAAAGTATAATCAACTCAGAACTATGATCAATTCCCAAGTCTACAAGTTCTAACTAGAGGATGTGACTTTTGTTTTAGATAGGGTGGAATGAATGAGACCAGTAGGAGACTATCTTTCTCTCCTTAAACTAGAACATCTCTATATTAGTTTCCTAGGGCTTCTGTAACAGAATACCACAAATTCGCTGGGTTATAAGAACATAAATTTACTGTCTCATAGTTCTGGAGGCTAGCAGTCTGAAATCCGCATATTGTCATGTTGATTCCTTCTGAGGGCTCTGACGGAGAAGCTGTTTGAAGCCTTTCTCCTAGCACCTCGTTATGGCCGGCAATCCTTGGTGGTGTTCCTTGACTTGTAGATAGTCCAGCTTTTACCTCTGTCTTCACATAGTCATCTTCCCATTGTGTCTCTCTGTGTGACTCTTTTCCTCTTTTATAGAGACACCACTTATATTGGATTAGGACCCTTCCTACTTCAGTATGACTTTATGTTAACTGATAACATCTTCAAAGACCCTATTTCCAAACAACATCAGATTCCCAGGTACCAGGGGTTAGAACTTCCGCATATCTTTTTTGGGAACAAATTCAATCCATAAAAATCTAGCAAAGAAAGCTTAAAGGAGACTCTTAAAATAAATATGTATATAAGGAAGTCATTTGCTCACAAAACTAATGACCCTAATATAGCCTAATTTCAAGTAGTATAACAAAAACAAATAAACCCATGTGTACATATTATTAATTTCATATATGTTACCCAAACTACAAATAGTAAAATTTCTATCTTATTGAAATGTAAATATTAATTGAAAGCCACTATACTTTCCTGACATGTTGTTGTTACATGCCGACCCATAGAGACTCTATGTACAAAAAAAACCGAACGAAATACTACCCAGTCCAGTGCCATGGCTACAATTATTGTTATGCTTGAGCCCATTGTTGCAGCCACGGTGTTAATCCATCTCTTTGAGGGTCTTCCTCTTTTTCACTGACCCTGCACTTTACCAAGCATGTCGTCCTTCTCTAGGGACTGATCCTTCCTGACAACATGTCCAAAGTATGTAATATGTCGTCTCACCGTTCTTGCTTCTAAGGAGCATTGTGGTTGTAATTTCTTGACATAATACTTGTTAATTCAGTTGTGTTTAAAATTATTTGTATATATAGTATATGGCCACAGATTCTTTGCATCGTTGAGTCATGACTTTTGCAAAGTGATTTTGCATCTATTTCCATCAAGAGGTAAAGTCTATTTCTTCATTCCTTGAAACTTGTATCCTAGGTGATGAAGTCCAAGGCCTTCATCTACATAGTATATTGAAGGATTGATGATGTTCTTGGACTACATATTGTTTAAACATAAAACAAGCAAATATGTTTTGTTAAGATATGAGTTGGCAATATGAAGGTGGAAAATTTTTGTTTTGAAATTTTACAAATTTTAATAATAAATATGATCAATTTTTAATGATAATTCAACACAGAAATAATATAGATAATACAAAAGTATAAACATTCTTCCTATGTTTTTGCAATCTTTTCTTGCCTCTTCTCTGGTTTCTCTGGGGGGTAGGACAATTAAAAAGTTAATGTACAAAAATAAGCAAAAAAAGAAGAAAAAAAAAGATGGCCCAGAGTTTTCAAAAATAAAGGATTTAGCCCCCTTTCCTCACAAATAATCAACATTGTAATATAACAATAAAAACAAACAACAACAACAAAAAAACCACTGTCGTCTAGTTGATTCTGACTCATGGAGACCCCGTAGCATTTCTGAGGCTGTAAATTTCTACGGAAGCAGACCGCCATGTGTTTCTCCCACAGAGCCGCTAGTTGTTTTGAACTACTAACCTTTCAGTTAGCAGTCCAGGGCTTTAACCACTGCACCACCAGGGCTCTTATAATAATAATCTAATCAAAACAAAAACAAAACAAATCATTTAGTCTTAAATTTGTACATGAATTTTTTGGATTATTTGTTCTCTCCCATATAATAGTTTTAATTGCTGTTAAGGGGATAGATATTGTTTGTGGTTTGTTTGTTTGTTTTGGTGTGTATGTGTGTGTGCAAAAACATACACAGAAAACATATACCAATTCAACCAATTCAGCAATTTCTACCTGTACAACTCAATGATATTAATTACATTTTTCAAGTAGTCAATCCTTTCCAAATTATTCCACCACCATTAAAACAAACTCACTGGCCTCTAACCATCTCATCTAACCTTTCGAGTCACTGTTGTCAACTTGATCTCATATAGATGACTCTTTAAAAGAGCACAATGCTCAAGGAAAACATTCTTCACTAATTAAGCTAAAGTATTATTTGGTTTAAACATGACTTCAGGGGATAGTTTTGGTTTAAGGTTTAAAGACTACCTCAGGGCAATAACATCAGGGGATCATCCAGCCACCATGGCTCCATAAAGTCTGGATTCCATGAGAATTTGAAATTCTGATTCACATTTTCCCCCCTTTTGATCTGGATTCTTCCATATACTCTTTGACCAAAATGTTCAGTAATGGTATCCAGACACCCTCAAGCTTTCTTGGTCTCATGGCAAAGAAGGTAGTTGCTCATGGAGGCAATTAGACATGCACTCTAATTCCTTCTCCAATTCCTGACTCTCCTTCTTCCTCTGCTGATCCAGGCAAATAGAGACCAATTGTTGTACTTGGATGGCCGCTTGCAACCTTTTAAAACCCCAGGAACTATACAATGAACTAGGAGGTAGAACAGAAACACTAAAAATAATATTAGATCAATTAACTGGAATGTCCCATGAAACCATGACCCTAAACCTGCAAAACAAGAAACCAAATTCCATGAAGTGTTTGGTTGTACACAAGCAGCTTCCAAAGGTGGAAACGCTTGTCTTTTAAGGTTCTTAAAGTGGGAAAGCCTTCATTTAGAATATGAAACTACAGAATGAAAAATTAATAAAAACAACTTGATGTAATAAGCCATGAATATTATCAAAGTGAAAAAGAATAAATTGAAAACAAAAGCAAGGACTTTTAATTTGAAAAGTACATACATTCAACTTAAAAGAGACAGGCATGATCATTTTACATTTTTTATTGCTAACTCCAAAAACTGGAAAAAAAAAACAAACAAACAAAGAAAAAAAAGGGTGTAGTCACAGTTGAGAATAAGAGAAGTAAAATTTCATTTATAGTTTTTTTTTTTTTTACTATGATATTACAGTGTGACTTGCTTGATTTGGTTATAAGACATCCCAGTAAAGCTATATTGGTTCTTAGAAGATACTCTCATTCAACTTCAGAGCTAGCTGCACAGAGCTAACTAGTGATAGAAGAAGTACTGTTATCAGAACATATAATCATTAAATACATAAAATTCACAAAGCACATGAAAAGTAGAGATAAATAAAATTAAACTGTGGATGCACTTATACATAGTAAGTGCTCCATAGATATTTATTGAATTGATTATGTTTTTAACTAGCTATTTAGCAGATACAGTCATCATTATCGCAACAGTTAGAACTACTACGTACCTACAAGAGCTTGGCAGAATATGAACTTGTCTCTAGTTTTCCAAAAACTCTGAGTGGGAGCCTTTATTATTTCTACTTCACAGATGAGGCAAGTGTCAGACAGAGTGATTAAGTGCCTTTCCCAAGAGCACACACATAGGAAGTGGCGAAATTGTGATAAGAACTCAGACTGATCTGATTTATAATCAGGTGTGATTCATCACACTGTCTGTAAATACTAAGAATATAATATAAAATACGGTATTTAAAGAAATACTGGGCTTGTTTCAATTGAATCTCTATTTCTCTCTTAACTAAGCTTTAGCTTTAACTGTAAAATCAATCATCTACTCATAAAAATTCCAAAAAAGGTGACATGGTAGAAGTACTGATATGAGAATTTTGAGGAAAGAAGTGTGGTAGACTACAAAAATGATCACAGATTCTTCACATTATTGATTCATGCTTGTTGCAAAGTGACTTTGCATCTATTCCCATCAAGAGGTAAAGCCTACTTCTTCATTCCTTGAGTCTAGGCTTGACCATGTGACTTGCTTTGGCTATGGTACTTAGCAAATGTACCACAAGCAGAGGCTTGCCCTCTTACTGCTGGGAACACTTCCACTATGATATGAAGAAGCTCCGGCTAGCCTGCAGGAGCTGCTACGTGGGGGAAGGAAGGCCCAGGTACCCTGACTGAGAGCCTATCAGTTGCCAACCCTGTGAATGAAGCCTCTTGCCCGCCCTCCCCCCAAAAGGTGCCAGTTTGATTGTAGTGAGCCCAGGTGAGATCAGCAGAAAAACTTCCCACTGAGGGCCAAATTGCTGGCCCACAGACTCATGATCTAAAGATGCTATTTTTCCCAAGCCACAAAGTTTCATGGTAGTTTGTTAACACAGATAAAGCACCAAGAAGCTAATTAAAAAAAAAAAAATTTGCATTGAATTATTTGTCATTGTTTCCAGTAGTGACGACGTGTTTGTATTGAACCGTGTAATTTTCTTTTCATGTCCAATCTCACTTTGTGACCAATGTAATGCATTGTAATACAAACTGGGCGGATTTGGTTGCTACGGAATTTTTTTTTTTCTCTGAAAAAAATTAACTGAATTTTTTGAGAATGAAAACCAAGATCCTGGCCTCTTAGCATCGTGATTCTAGTTGCTTGGCTTTGATGTCACCTTCGAAAGGGCCTGTACAGTCAACTGAATCATGCACAGGCACCAGGGCCAAATTATGACTTCCTTGGGCTCTACGACCTTTCCCTTCATGAGCCTTCTCCTCCATAAAAAGTACTGGAAATTATATTTTATGACTGAATTGATATAAAGATGAGTATAATACTACATATTAAAATATTGTCTTCAATATTTTAAAATTCTTTCAATTTTAAAAGAAATTAAAACTTTCTCCTGGGCCCCTAAAAGTATTGCGGATCCTGAGCACTGTGCCTACTGTGCCTGATGATGAAGTCGGCACAGCCAGGCATAAAGGGTAAATTGATTAACTTCTTTCTTTCTTCCAGGTACATGAAACTGCTATTTTATAACTACAACTGAAAAGATGTGTGTGTGTGTGCACGTGTGTATTCCTTACACGACTAGACAAGAGTAGGCAACTACCTGTCCACCCTCTTTCACATCCATGTCTCATAACCTAGAGGCACCTGAACACATGCAACATAGAGATTGCAGTGGATCTAACCATTTATATTCTATAATGAGAGAGAAAGAAAAAAAAAAGGAAAGGAAAAAAACAACACTAGGGAATCTTCAATATAAACATTAATAGTTTCCCACATCTTTGTTTAGAGAATAGCCTGAGGATTTCTAAACTTTTAGATCTTATTCATTCCAGAAGAACTGTTTCACTTATGGCCACATAAATCTTGGCCCTTTAGAGTTCCAAGATTAAGAGTCTCTGGTCACTGGAGAACTCGCAGGTGATTGGTGTAGAGCAAACCTGACTCAGGCGATTCAGGAGACGGGCCATTTGCTAAGAGCATTTGACTCTAGCTGACAGACCAATTACAGAGAGTAGAGACTTAGTACTGAAACGCGAAAGTGAGAATTATGTTGTATTTCTAGTATTCTTGTTTTTTAAACAAGCTGAATTGCTTTCTTCTTATTACCAAAGAGAGACATATTCAGTGTAGAAAATTTAAAGTATGCTCTCTTTATTATTATTTTTTGAATATTTTATTGTGTTTTTGGTGAAAGCCTATGCAGCAAAACAGATTCCCATTCAACAATTTTGTTTCCTTTATTTTAAAATAAAAAATGAACACCATGAAAAGATGTACTCAGGACTACCAGGCCAGACGAGACTGAGGATTTAGTGATAACACGTGCACGCCTTGCGCGCGCACACACACGCACACGGTTGGTCTCTACCTACAAACACATTTCAGTGGTATTTTATTTTTTAAATGAATTTCCCTTTGAATGTAGTAATGTAAAATACTTAATCCACCAATGTGTCCCAAAGTGAAAAAGTAACTGTTTTAAATATAGTTAAGATGAGAACGCCAAGAGCAAATGACTCATGTTTCTCCATGAGTTTTAGGGCTCCATATCCTCACATTTTGCCTAGAATTCAAGTCATAAATAGCTCACCATTTTTCTGCTCAGTTAATGCCAGTTTTTAAAATGAAAAGACAATAACATGATAACCACATGTCCCCATGGTGAAAAAGAATTCTCAAAAACTCCTCTCACTCAGACCCATTATCTACTCAATTTCATCAGGACGTTCAATACACTGAGTTCTCTTTGTCACCAACTATTGACCCATCTAGCTTGCCTTCCATTCTCATGAACCTGGGCTTCAGGGTATACTGCTCTCACACAGCAGCAATCACTATCACCTTGTCTTTCCCCAAGAACTGGTTCTTTGGGGCTGCAGAAATGTAACTCCAGGAGGCACAGCCGAGAGGTTGGTAAGAGAGTAGAGGCAGGGCCTGGGGATGTGACCAGAGGGACCACTTTTGACCATCCTCACTTCCTGTCCACTCCTATGTCTAAGAGTACTTGGGAAAGTCCCTTATAAATACAATCGTAGTATGGAACTAACCTGTTGCTGATTCCAACCCGTGGCGACCGGTGTGTGTCAGAGTAGAAGTATACTCCATAGGGTTTTCCTTGGATGATTTTTCAGAAGTAGGCCAAGAGGCCTTTCTTCTGAGATGCCTGTGGGTGGACTCAAACCAACAACCTTTCAGTTAGCAGCCCAGTGTATTTACTGTTTGCACCACTCAGCAACTCCAGAACAAGACTAGTTTTTTATATTCTGTCCTGTTGTCCCTAGAAGCTACTGAAATGTCTTAGAAATTTAAATATACTTGCATTCAAACTATAACTTGAGCGCTTCCTTTCCCACTTGTAACTATCTCAAAAATTCCAATTTTGGGTTTGGAAAATATCACTGAACTCTGTCTCACAGGCACAGGATACCCAGTGGCTACTTCGGAAATGCTTTCTAGCACCATAGCAAAAACAGAACCAAGCTGATAATAGGAAGAACACCAACTCAACGCTCATAGTACTTGCTTAGGAATTTTACTTCTTTAAATTGTCTTCAAGTTCTTGTATATAGGTCATTCTGAGGGCTATAAAATGGATTCTCATTTTTCCTTGCAAGAGCAGATGGTTTGGTGACGTCAATGTAGATAGCAGTCAAAGAAAGCATGGCTTATGGGTCTATGGTTCTCAGTGTAAGATGATGCTGTGAACTCGGCTCTGAGCTTAGGAATGTATCTCCATAGTGTTCCTTCCCTGGCTAACTTACCTCAATCCCATCAGTCCCTAATCCTCTGTCCCCTCAGCAGTTTACATTCAGTGGAGCCTGATTTATCAGATATACTTGTGAGTGGTTTTATTTGTCATTTCCAGGTGATATCATGCATGCAGAGTTTGTTTCTCCAACTACATTGTAAACTCTATGGCACCCTCCTGGGGTAAGCTTATCCACTCACATGGCTTCAATTCCCATATACACACTGGTCATTCCCATATATATGTCTGACTGCATGCTGGTTCTCAGCCACACAAGTCACACAGGAACCTCAAACTCAATGACCGTAACAGAACTCATCATTTCTTCTCAGCCCTCAGCCCTCACTCTCTTCCTTAATTACTATCATAGGGAAGAGCATTTAAACCAGAGACTCCTTCTCACTCATTCTCCACAGCCATAAATCACTGAAACACTTATATTCTTAATAATTTTTGACTCCTACCTTTCTTTCTACTCATAATGATAACTGAGGAATGCATCATCTCTCGTCTGGATTATTGCAACAGTCTTCAACTTCTTTTCCTGTCTCTAGCCTTGGTTTCATAAATTATGCAACACATTGCTTCCAGATTATTTTCTAAAAGAGAAATCTCATTATATAACACTCATCCTTAAATATAGTTCATTGACTTCTTCACTTACAGCCATAATTCACAGTCAGGAAGCTCCACGAGGACCATGATCCATCTTCTTAAAAACTAATCTATTTGAAGGTAAATAACTCAAAGTATATTCAAGTAAACATGCTTATATTATAGAGTTGGTTACAAAATTTGCATTTGTTTTTAAACATGAAACTTCAAGGAATTTTAAGCACGAGTAGCAACCATATCAGGCTTTGCTGCTATACCCTTGGATGATAAACACTTGCTGGCTTTTGCTATCAGGAGTAATTTGCCAAAAAAAAAGAATTAATGGATTAAATTAAAATTTCTTAGTATGGCCTATAGAAAGGATTATGATGTGGCCCTCCTTATCTCCTCAGTCTCATTTCTCATCATGTGCACCTTTGGCCTCATCCAGGTACTCTGCCTGACTCCTTCCTATCTTTACCTCTCAGGCATGGCTTCATCAGGAATCTTCTTTCTTTTTCTCTAAAACCATTCTGGGTTTGGCCTTTCCTTCTTTATGATGCCTTAGCATCCTGTGCATACTTCTATTATAAGCTCTATTACATTGCTTTGCCAGTACAGTGCTCTTATGTGACTTCTCCATTGGGCTGTAAGCACCTTAAGGATAGAGGTCGTGTATTTTTTTTATCTCCAGTGCCTAATAGAGTGCTAATCTCAGCTTCCTACAGTCCTGGTGCAGTGAGGAGGGACTGCTGAGGGCAGCCAGACAAATTGCAGTTTTGTGCCTCTGCAAATAGATCCTTCTCAGTCCCAGCTAGTACTTCTTTGTCTTTTAAACTTCAATTGTCCTGAATTCACTTCCTTTTCCATTTTCCTCAGTGGATGTTTCAAATATTTACCACTCATTCATTCCAATGTCATTTCAGCATGGACTCTAACCTCCTAATTCACAAATTGGCATTAGTCTTTTGCCTCCATTTTAAACACTGACAAAAATTCATCTCCATGCTTCTTATCCTTCTTTTTTCTTCTCCTCTCTTAGGGAAAAGTTGTTCTCTTCAAGCACCCTCCAACCAGGCTCTAAGGCAGCACAGCTGTTTCAACACTGCGCTACTACCTGAAAGTTTGGCAGTTTGAACCAGCCCGTTGATGCCTCAGAAGGATCATCTGTTGATCTGTTTGATCTGATGACCTGTTTCCTAAAGGTCACAGCCTTGAAAACCCTATGGAGCACAGCTCTATTCTGTTTGCATGGAGATGCCACCCCAGTTCTAGGTCCCAATAATCTCTTAATCCCCAAATTCCCTGTATATGCTTTTTATTATATATGCATGTGGCCACTCTATGGCATTTGACGTGACTGATCACTTTTATTAAAACTCTTTTCCCTTGGCGTGACCACTTTTCAGGTTCTTTCACCTTTGTGCACCTCTCATTGCTGGTGTTTTCTAGGGTTCCATCCACTACTATTCGTCTGCCATTAAGCACATTCCCTCAATAATTCTACTCTGGAGGATTTAACTGCCACTGATATAAGAACAGAGCTCTGGTACATAGTGATTAAGTGCTCAGCTACTAACCAAAAGATCAGCAGTTCAAATCCACAGCTCCTTGGAAACGCTATGGGGCAGTTTTACTCTCCTTGTTGTTGTTAGGTGCCATCAGGTCAGTACCAAATCATAGTGACTCTATGTACAACAGAATGAAGCACTGCCCAGTCCTTTGCCATCCTCTCAATCCTTGTTATTCTCGAGCCTATTGTTGCAACCACTGTTTCAATCCATCTCGTTCAGGGTCTTCCTCTTTTTTCATTGACCCTCTAATTTACCAAGCATGATTTCCTTCTCCAGGGACTGATACCTCCTGATAATATCTCCAAAGTAAGTGAGATGTAGTCTCGCCATCTTTCCTTCTAAGGAGCATTCTGGTTGTACTTCTTCCAAGACAAATTTGTTTGTTTTTTTGGCAGTATGGATTACACATCAACACAAAGAAAACAAAAATCCTCACAACTGGAACAATAAGCAACATCATGATAAATGGAGAAAAGATGGAAGTTATTAAAGATTCCATTTTACTTGGATCCACAACCAACACTCATGGAAACAGAAGTCAAGAATTCAGAAGATACATTGCATTGGGCAAATCTCCTGCAAAAGACCGTCCTATAGGGTGGCTATGAGTTGGAACCGACTCAATGGCAATGGGTTTTTTTTTTTTTTTTTGGATATACTAATGTTGTTCAGAATGTATACTCTGTCATAAAGCTCCCTAGACATCTTAACAAAAAAGTCTCATGGAGATTTCAAACTCAACAAAAAAGAATTTACTCCCTTTAATCCATCTTCCCTTCTTTAAGTGCCCTACATTTTTCTTCTTCTGGTGTGCTAATTCCTAATCAATTGGTGGTACCACCAGGTTTCCCAAGTCTGAAAACTGGGAGTCATTTCACAATACCCCTTCTCCTTCATAGCAACTGGCTGATAAACAGCTCTTGACAATTTTTCCTCTTAACTTAATCTCAGTTCATCCCATCCTTTCTAGCCCAACTGCCAGTGATCTTGTTTTGACTCTTGTCAGTTCTCATGTGCTACATTACAATAGGGCCTTAACTGTTCCCTGCTGGAGCTTCATCTTCTTCCAACTCACACTCCCTATTGCTGCTGGAGTTGGGTCTCTGAGCCAGCCCAGGCATTGCTTCTTCTGAGAAAACTCCCTTGACACCACTACCTCCACCCCAGACAAAAGTAGCTGCCTTCTTCCCTGTGCACCTAAGGTCTTGTACTAGCATCTGACAAGTCCTGTAGTTCATAACCTAATCTATCGCATTCACACATTTTCAGTTTCTCTCTCTTTTTCCCTCTTCCACTACATGGTGAGTTATTTGATTACAAGAGCTGTGTCTAACTCAACAGCTCAATAAATATTATTTTTCAGCTCAATAAATATTTATTGAATAAATTCTTCTAGTTCTTTACCCCTTTCCACTTCATTTTGCTGGTATTGATTTTTTTTGAGAGGTAGTAGAATATGGTGTTTAAAAGTACAGGTTCTGAAGTGACTGGGTTCAAATCCCCACTCTACCACTAAGAAATCATTTGAACTTTGCAAGCTACTTCACATCTCTGCGTCCAGTTTCCTGATTTATAAAATGAAGAGATAATAGTAATAACTACTTCAGGGATATTATGAGAACTAAGTTAGTTAATATGCAAGCATCTAGGTTCTAGAACATTGTCTGACACACATTAAGCACTAAATAGATGTTAATTTTGTCAGCGTCGTATTTCTCTTTTCTTTTTGTTTCTTTTCATCTTTTCCTTCTCTTTCTTCCTTCGTTTCTTTTTTTGTTCGGTGTTCCATTTTCCTTCTTTTTATATGGGAATTAAGAATACTAAATTTATTAGTTTCATATTTACTAACAGCTCATAATGTCCCAGTCACAGAGAAGGCCTTGCTCTGAGGAGTCCCACAAACAAATATCATCTCTCAAAGGTCATGTTGATGTGACATTTTCAGCTGGAGTAAACAGTTGCACTGTGGCAGTGTTCATGCTCTGGAATTGGACTGCAACACAGCCCTCTGTAGCATGGAATGCAGAATAATGACATTCCAAAACCCCACCCAAGGTAGTGGGGTAGGGAGCATTTCTAGGACTGTATTTGTGTCATAACTCCGGGCATGGCAATACTGGAGACTTCAGGGTAGTTTCTTCATGGTCCCTATCATCTGACAGAGAGATCCTTTTCAGAGTCTTGCTCTGAGCTGGCCTTTTTTGCCAGAAAATAGAAAACCGCAGTTTCAATTTTGGTAGCACAGGATTTTCATCCTCAAAGGAAGAGTTTCCTCTGGAAACTGCCAGAGAGCTGCCACAATAGATACTTGGTAACTGTTTGAGGGATAAGTGAATCAGTGAGGACCTGAATTTATGTGTTTTATGATACAGAATTGACTAAGTTTTGTGGAGGGAGACATGTGGGAGTTCATCAGCCAATGGAATTGGAATGGATCAAACTGAAAAGGTGAAAGGCAAGAAGAATTAAAAACAAAAAAATTAAAGAAAAAAGAATGCTGTGATTATAGATTTAGAAACTTTAATATAGTTATTATTGGCCTGGTGACACTTGAAAACCATTTGTAAGACTACTTTTGGTGGCAATTGGTGGAGACAAAGAATAGTTTACCAATGGAAGTCTGTTAAGAACTTAACATAATTCTAAACCTAAGATACATACTTCTCCTTCACAGACGTACTTGTCACAAGATCAGGTCCTTCATACCCACCGAAAACAAGAAAAAAAAAATAAATAAATGAAGATGAGATGACTTTACTTATCTATTTCAATATATTCAAAAGTTTAGTCAATAGTAAAACAAATTTTAAGGAGCCCTGGTGTCGCAATGGTTAAGCATTTCGTTGCTAACTGAAAAGTTGGCAGTTTGAAGCCACCAGTGGCTTAGCAAGAGAAAAGACCTGGCGATCTGCTCCTATAAAAATTTCAGCCTAGAAAACCCTATGGGGGAGTTCTACTCTGTCTTGTATGGTTGCTGTGAGTCAGAATCTAATCAATGTCACTCAACAAAAACAACTGTAGCAAAACAAATTTCAAAAAATACCTATCATTCACTGAACACACATTTGGCAGACCACATTGTCCTTATTGCTTCAAGGAATTGAAAAACTTTCAGACTTTGATTTCAAGGAATTTCCTCTCTAAAAAAGGAAGAAATCAAGCACACAAATTAGTATTGACACAAAATAAACTAAAAAGTAAATAAAGGAAGTTTTTTGTTTTTGGTTAAGAGTTGTATCAGTCAGCGTTCAACCAGAGAAGCAGAACCAGTGGAAGATATACATAAATAGGTTTATTGCAAGGAGCTGGCTTACGTGATTGTGGGGACTGGCAAGGCAAGTCCAAAATCCGTAGAGCAGACCACCAGGAAGGGCAAGCTGGAACTCCCAGGCAGAAGCTGAAGCTACAGTCCACAGATGAGATTTTTTTCTTCATCAGAAAAGCCTCAGTTCTCATCTTAAAGCCTTTCAACTGACTTATGTACTCCCACCCATTTTAAGTAGGGTAATCTCCCTACTTTAAAGTCAACTAATTATGAACTTTAATCACAACTACAAAATACCTTGACCACAACACCTACATTAGTGTTTGATTGAATAACTGGATTTTTTTTTTAGGAGACAGTGGTAATTCAGTGGTAGAATACTCACCTTGTGGAATGCTTGGGTTTGATTCCTGGCCAAAATGTCTCATGTGCAGCCACCACCCATTGATCCGTGGAGACATGCATGTTGCTAAGGTACTGAAGAGGTTTCAGAGGAGCTTCCAGACTAAGATGGACTAGGAAGAAAGGCTCAGTGATCTAAAAATCAGCCATTGAAAACCCTATAGACCACAATGGTCCAATCCACAACCAATCATGAGGATGGTGTAGGACTGGGCAGCATTTCTGTTGTGAATGGAGTCACCATGAGTTAACAACACATCAGAAACTTTTGAATAAAAAAGGAGGGCCAGGTGTCATAATAGCTAACAACAACAACAACATAGCCTAGCCAAGTTGACACATAAAATCATGGTCCTCCCCTTGTGAACTTGACATCCATTCACATCTTCTGAAGCCATAATTAATCTCCAAGTAAATGCAATAACAAGGCCATACTTCAGCCTAACATGATACAATTATCCTACACACAGAAACAAAACAAAACAAAACAACCATGCTATTTCACCAGAAGAGAATGAAAAGTCCTTGGATGATTTCCTTTTCTCCTTAATGTCTTGTAACTTAAACACTGTGATATAAAGTTAACTACTGATAATATAGCTTAGATAATAAGAGGACAGTAAAGGAAAGAAAATAAAAATATTGTATTCATATATATCCAAACATATTCATAACAAAATAAAAAAGGAATGCTCATAACTATTACAGTCTTCATTTCTGTAACTGGTCATCCGGTCATAGCTGGTATTTACAACTACTTTCTTCATTGCTGTTTCCACATTGCCTTTGCCCTCAGCAAGCACCTTCACTAGTCAGGGCTTTTTGCCTAGTGGAGTCTCAAATCTTCATTCCTGAAGAGTTTGAGACATTAACAGTCCTGCCAGAATTAGGTTTTTATATTTTTGTCTTGATGTGGATCACATGACTTGATAGTATTAAGAGTCTTTACAAACAGATATTGAGATAAAGCATTCGCCAGGTCAATAACTTCATACCAGGTACCCAGGGATGTGTTAATTTGCTCAAGTAATGAAATCTCAACTAGAACAGCAGGTGCTGTTTCAGTCACCAGCTGATGAAATTAATGATAACCCACTGTCATTCTCCAAGTACCATCTGTTTTCTGCGTAGGCCAAATAGACGAGTTGAATGGGACTGTGGTGGGACTCACCACCCTTACATTTTTCAATTATTTGATGATGGCACTAGTCTCTGCAATCCTTCCACAAATGCAGTATTGACTTTGGATTACCAATTTTGTAGGTAGAGCAGTTCTAACGGCTTCCATCTGGCCTTTTCTACCACTTTCTCGATCATTCCACAGTTCACAATACCAGTGTGGGAACTCTTTAATTGCTGAGTATGTCTATTCCAATTATTCATTCTGGAACTGAGGAAAATTACAGGATAGGTTTAGGAATACACTGTGATATGGACCTGAGCTAAAACTATTTTGATTATGTGACTCTAAACTCTTACTCTATTGGTGAACAACAATGTTTTGGGTCTATGAATTAGTATTAGTTCAGAATCAAAGTCCAGTATTCTCTCCAAATTCTGATGATTTCACCTTCCTCTATGTAGAGTCACCTCAGTAAATCGCTATAGATCCCTTTGGTGAAGGCTGGGAGAAAGATTAAAGTGTAAATCGTTGGGATTGTATCAGGTTCTTTCCTCAATGGGACCTGGCCTTCCCTTTATTCAAAGGGTTCTAGGTCAGTAAACTGGATCAAGTCTCAAAATTTGTTGAGAGGTCATGATTCTCTGTTTTGTTGATTTATGTTAGACTTCTTTCTGTTCACTAGTCCCAGGACTCTTCAGATCAAATAACAATTCATTAGATTGGTGACCTATTTCTTTTCTAGGGACACCATTTTCAACTAGCCAATGTCAAAGGTCTCTGCCAGTCAGAATATTCTGATTACTGCTTTGACTCCACAGTCCATTTTGATCTTACAGTCCATTATGGTAAACCATACCCACCTTGTATTTGGCGAATAAGTGTCATCACTTTTTCCCTGCCACCCTAGAGTCCCATTGTCTTCACTGCATTAAGCAGTTTCTACAGCTATGATGGTGGTAGTTTTTACTACAATTTCTCACCTACAGTGAACTACAGAACTCTTCAAGGATTCTGAAGCTTCTTTCACTAATTTATTTCTCGCATTTCTGGAGAAAGGTTGGTCCTCTGAAACTTTCTGGAGTGGGTGAGCATGATAAATCTACTCTATCTTTCAATCCCCAAAAACCATTGGATATCTTCTTCTACAGTTTAGCAAGGTAGTTTAGGCATTCACTGAGTGTAGGCCGCCTTTAGGTCCCTGTTTCACCCAACCAACCAAGTAAACTATTAGAGACCTTCCTAACCTTTAAGTTAAAACATTGAGTCCATAATCTCTGATTAGTAGAGCCATATCATTAAATTTGGCTTGATCCAGCTTTATGTTCCTTCCACCAGTATTCCATACCCTAAAGATAAAGTTCTACACATATTCCTCAGACTTCTGTATGTATAAAATTGGAAAAATTGTACAGTTCTTTTGGAGTATAGTGCACCTCTGCATGGGTCACACTTAGAATCTTACCCTTTTTGGCTTCTTGGGATGTGAGTCTAGTTATAAATCTAGAAGCAAAGGGGGGTGGGCAGGGGTAGGTCTTGAGGAGAATCAACAGTATCTTACAAGGCAAATCTTTGGGGAAGCTGTAATAGTTTCTTCAGGCAAACCAGAGATAATCTCTTCAAATAGGGGTAGAAGGGTTACTTCTATTGGCAAAGAAGTCTCAGCAGAATTTAGGGGTTCAATGTCCCCAGCTTCATCAGGATCTGCTCATATGTCCTCACTCCAAATTTGTAGGACCCTGTATTTTTCCCAATCAAAGCCCTTGCTTTAACAGCAAACACCTTGAAAATTTGGGAATTCAGTTTGTTTTGTAATTCAGCCACTAGCAGGATGAGACTCTGGATTTGGTTTTCAGAAACCTTGGTCCTGCAACTACAGGAGATAAGAATTTATTTCACAGAAAATGTAGAAGCTTTCAGGTCATTTATGCAAAGCTTGAACTGGGAATTTGAATTCCTGAGCACATCCTTTTCTTTCTCTACTCTCTGCAGTGCAGTTAGGAGCAAACAGCCAATCCTATTATATTTCTTAAAGCCAAAAAAAAAAAAAAAATTCCCTTCGAGTTGACTACAACTCATCATTACCCCATGTGTGTAAGAGTTGAACTGTGCTCTATAGCATTTTCAAAGGCTGAGCTTTCATAAGTAGATTGCCAGTTCTTTTTTCTCAGTTGCCACTGGGTAGATTCAAACTTCCAAACTTCTAGTGAGAGTCAAGCATGATAACTGTTTGCACTACCCATGGGCTCCTTAGTTTGATTAAAATGTTCTAACATATCAAACACATAGTCACTCAGAATCTTGCTTTCTCTACGTATTTAATAAGGAGTATCCAATCATAATATTTTGCATATGTCTATCACCTTTGAATTGCAGTTTTGGTGAAGAATACTGAATATACCATGGACTGCCAAAAGAACAAATAAATATGTCTTGGAAGAAGTACAACCAGAATGCTCCTTAGAGATGAGGATGGCGAGACTACGTCTCACATACTTTGGACATGTTATCAGGAGGGATAAGTCCTGGAGAAGGACAGCATGCTTAGTAAAGTAGAGGGTCAATGAAAAAGAGGAAGACTTTCAACAAGGCGGATTTACACAGTGGCTGCAACAACGGGCTCAAGCATAAAAGCCATTGTGAGGATGGCGCAGGACTGGGCAGTGTTTCATTCTGTTGTACATAGATAGGGTCGCTATGAGTCAGAACAGACTCAACAGCACCTAACAATGACAACATTGCCACTTTATCCTATGGACTATGAGTGCCCCACTACCACTGGAAACGGAGTTATTAGTGTCTTCATACCTGTGATGGTTAAGATTGTGTGTCAACTTTGCTGGGCCAAGATTCTCAGTGTTTTGGCAGTCATATAATGTTGTGATCGCTTCCCTGGGAAGATTTGATATGTGATCACCCTCATGATGGAATCTTCTGTGAGTAGCCAATCAGTTGAAAGAGAGTTTCCCTGGGCATGTGGCCTGCATCCAAATACAAGCAGACGTTCTGGCTTTTGCCTGCTCTCAATCCTGCAGCTTTTTCTGTTTGTCTGACCTCTGGCTCTTGGGACTTGAGTTAGCAGCTTACCTGTGGTCTAGCCTGCCAGTCTTGAGATTCATTGATCTTCATAGCTTGTGAACAAGAGCCCTACTCTCTGACCTGCCAATCTTGGGTTTGCCAGCCCCTGCAGCTACGTGAATCAGGAGAAGCCTCTATCCTGATCCACAGACTTGGGACGTTTCAGGCTCTACAACCACGTGAGCCATTTCCTTGATATAAATCTCTCTATATATTTATATGCTTTACTGGTTTTGCTTCTCTAGAGAACCCAGCCTAAGATTATATTAGAGAACTATTGCCAGAAAGACTAGAACAAATTCAGAAAACTCATCATCAAGATTCTAGTCTTCTAGGATTACTCCTGTACCAAAATCTATGGTAGTCAGGGTTATACCAGAGAAACATAACTACACTGGCACAACACTTCACTATCATCACAACACACCATCATCACAACATACCATCATCACACTAAACCATCATTACGTCATCATCACATCACACTGTCGTTACCCTAAAATATCATCACACCACACCATCATATTACACCATTATCACACTAAACTAACATCACACTATACCCTAAAGCCACTAAGTCATTATCTCAACACATGACCATTTCACCACAGCATCATCTCCCACATCATCATCACCTTTCACCCTCATCACAACACACTGTCTTCACACCACAACATCATATCCCCATACCATCATCATAGTACTCCACCCTGTATTAGTCTGTGTTCATCAGAGAAACAGAACCAGTGGGATATATGTAAATAGACAGAGATTTATTTTAAGGAACTAGCACAAGCAATTTTGGGGGCTGGAAAGTCCAAAATCCATAGGTCAGGCAACAGGCTGGAAAGTCCAGCAATCTTGTGTCCAAAAGACATAGGTCAGATGGCAGGTTGGGAAGTCCAGCAGTCTTGTCTATGTTACAGCCTTGAGGCACAAGCTTTCTCCCTCAGGAAACTTCAGTTTTTGCTTTTATGGCCTTCAGGTCTTCAACGGATTGGATGAGGCCATCTCAGATTGCGGAGGGTAATCTATTTTACCTAAAGCCAATTGATTTAAATTAGTCACATGTAAGTACCTTCACCAACATCTAGATTAGTGTTTGACCAAAACACTGGGCACCACAGCCTAGCCAAGTTGACGCATAAGATTAACCATCACACCAGCAGAACTTCATCACCATTATTTTTGCTACCGATTTTATTTGGAAGCATAGTAGATTGGATTAGATTTATTGTTTACCTAAAACAGTAGAATTGTGGATGAAAAGTAAAAATCAATTCATATTTGTCTAAATGATCATCATTCCCACACTACTCTTACAGTTACAATTAGTCCAGCTATCATTTACTGAACCCCCCCCCACCGCCATGGAGTCAATTCCAACTCACGGCGACCCCATAGGGCAGAGTAGAATTGCCCCATAGGATTTCCTACTGAACCACTACAAGCTCTCAATTTTATGTACATATATTATCTCATTTAATCCTTCCAACAATCTTCCAGGATATTCATTATTACCCCACTTAATAGATGAATCTGTGGTTCACATAGCGGGTAAGCTGCAGGCCCAATATTGGAATTAATGTCTGCCTGTTTCCAAACCCTGTGCTTCTTACCTTAATCCGTGCTCTTAAATTTGGAAATACATATTACTTTCAACAGCTTTTGACCAAGAAATAGCTTTTATATCTCTGTAGCTTATTGAGACAAAAATAGAAATTTAATGCATCAAATAAACTCATCTCTACAGCTAAATTACATGAGATAAAACAAGAAGTACTGGGTTTAGTACTTGTAAAATTTAACATGTTTTTGAAATATTAGTCTAGTGGATGACATTGTCCCTTGTTTATTCTTGATTTGATTTGCAGTGACATAGGACACAGTGTCACATAATAAGTATGGGTCGATAAGATAAATTTATTTCCCTTAACATTCATCTATTACCATAATGTATGCAAATAAATGGTGGAGATTCTACTAACAATTCTAAGAGAATCTTACTGCCTAGCACTTGATAATGACCTAGGAGGCAAATGTCAAATGACAACATTTTAAAATTTAACTTTCAGTAGAAAAGTAATGTAAGAAAAATGAAACTAGACAGTTCACCACAGAAAAAGAAGTTAAAATGAGGGTAAGTAAAGTGCAAAGAAATAATTTGGAAAATAAATATAAACCTTTAGAATGACTAATAATAAATAAATGTTATCTAAATGGAACCGACAGTTTTTAATGGGCCATATGTAATTTATTTGTGTCTTGATGAGGCCATAATTTTCTCCAAAACTCATACCCAAATGTTTTTTTCTTCATAATGAAGATAAAGTAGCACACATACCAAAAATTATTTGAAAGATGCTATAATTTAATCCCAAAAGATAGTGAAGTCTCATGTCTCTTTTGGGGAGCTCGTATTCTATTTCATAACATGGTTTACAAGAAAAAGTTGGCTGTGGGATAGCAGTTTATTCTATAAGAAGCCAATATATTTGCTAAAACCTTAGTTCTTTTGGTCCTAATCACATTGCAATCTTTTGGGGCTATTTCAACAATAATAATTGAAACAATGAATAATATCCAACTGAAAAAAGAAAACTCATGAAAGAGTTGCAGAGTGTTGTTCTATAGAAGCTTTATGGGGTTTGAGTCCTACATTTTGATGTTTTTCATGCAAAAGGGTTCACTCTCCTGATGTGCTGCCTAAACAATTTATGGGTGGTATTTGAAGACTCAGGCTAAAAGAGAATAATACCTAAGTTCTAAATATAAGAATTTTTTAATGAAAAAGAGAGGAGAAATGAGAAAAGATGAATGGGCCACTTAATTTCTACAATATACACTCAAAAGAATGGGCTCATTTTCAAGTACCTGAGCTGTAAATAGATGAGCTAAACTTCCAATACAATTAATTACCTTTCAAAAATGATTTGTGGTATTTTATATTTACAAATTATACTTTGGTTCTTTATTCTTAAAATTCTATACAACAAATAGTCTAGCACATGATATTTGGAATCTTTAAAACATTAGAAGGTAAATGGCATTTCTCTTGTCCTTTTACTCAGAAGGTTAGTGTACTGAAAAAAATATTATTTTTTCATTATATAAGTATTTATTTGAAAAAGATACATTTTCAGATGCTAAAATTTTGAAGACGAATCAGAGATAGAGCCAGCCCTCAAGAAGTCTATCATATTGTGAAAAAGACTGACGTGTAAATAAATAAAAACAGCACAGTGTAGTCAGTGCAAAAATAGAAACTCATGCAAGGCACAGTTATTGAATAAAAGCATGATTAAACTCTGCTTGGAGGAAGAGTGGGGATGGAGAGTTCTCAGTAAAGGTGTTCCTTGAACCAGAACTTAAATGATGTAGACACTTACTAGACAGAGGAGAGGGAACACGCACTTCCAGGCAGAAGAAAGAGCTTCTACCTAGGTACTTAGGGGGGAAACAGATGACATCCTTTTATTCCTCTTGCAAAAGGTCTAGCCTACAAGAAGCACGGTCTAATATGTGTTTCCTGGTTACCTCAATTGCCGTCGAGTTGATTCCAACTCAGAGCGACTCTATAGGACAGAGTAGAACTGCCCCATAGGATTTCCAAGGAACTTCTGGTGGATTCAAACTGCCGACCTTTTGGTTAGTAGCTGAGCACTTAGCTACTGCTTACCAAGGTGCCAAGTAAATGCTACAAGTATTTATTAAAAAAAAAAAAAATGCATCTAGCAGTGGAATATCAGGAGTCCTATTAAGACATCTTTGAATTGTGGTATTGGTGAAGAATGTTGAATATATCATGGACTGCCAAAAGAACAAACAAATCTGTCTTGGAAAAAGTACAAGAATGCTCCTTAGAAACAAGGATGACGAGACTACGTCTCACATACTTTGGACGTGTTATCAGGAGGGATAGGTCCTAGAGAAGGACAGCATGCTTGATAAAGCAGAGGGTCAGCGAAAAAGAGGAAGACCTTCAACAAGATAGATTGACACAGTGGCTGCAACAATGGACTCAAGCATAACAATGATTGTGAAGATGGCGCAGGACCAGGCAGCGTTTTGTTCTGCTGTACATGGGGTCACTATGAGTCGGAACTAACTCAACAGCACCTAACGACAACATTAAGATGTGAAGGATTTGTGATCACCAGGCTCCTCAGGTCTTTCAATACAACCTTAGAAGCAAACTCTAGTGGCTTCCCCAGAGGACATTATCTGAAAGAGGTAGAAATTTTGGAACAGGTACAAGTGGAGAGATCTATGGATGTCAGTTAAATTTCTGGTTTTCAATGGTGGAATGGTAAAATTTAGTTTTGATCCTAGTTAACTGGGATATCATTGGTTTAGAATGGAAGTAAACAATGTTGGAGTTTGAATGTAAAGTTCTAAAAGGCTTTTTTCTCATAACCATCACTATTATCATCACCTTTATTCATTGTCATAATTGTAACCATCATTATCATCGTGTATGAGCCTCATCACACAACCCTACCCTCACACTATTTCCACACCATCTGGAATATATGGGGACAGGCTTGAACTCCAGCTCCACTCAAGAGATTACAGGTGATCATTCTGTAGAATCAGCTCCCTGAATGGCTGTTGAAGAGAAAAGAAAATTGTAATTCTGGACAACCACAGAAGAAAACTACGTCTCAAACTACTGCCTTCATCAAGCTTCATCTCAGGTGCATCTCTCATTTTGACTAGTGACGTTTTAAAAATTCTTTTCAGTTTCCCTCTTTATTTCTTCATTCTTTTTCTTTCCTTCCAGTTGCAAGATTTTGAGAAGAATTACTGTGAGTTTATTGTGAATTTGATCATATTAATTGATCCAATTAGATGGAACATCAGGTTCACAGAAGGTAAAAGGCTGGAGGGTCCATTAGTAACCCTTTCATATGATTTCCTCATTTACAAATTAGGATACTTGCTTCCCAAGAACAAGTGTACTTCCTCAGTCTTTTTCCAGCCAGCCAGTTGTCTGAATTCTGTTATCTGCTGATTTTCTTCCTTTTATTTCTCACTATTCTATAGATTCCTGAAGAACTAGAACCTGCTTTAGTTGGAACAGATTGCTCTTACTTGCTGAATTCATATAGCATTCATTTATGCTTTATGACACTTTTGACTTTATTGTGCCTTAGAATCTGGTTAGTGTTTATACATCTGCCCTTCTCTGTTAGCTCATTGGTGGCCTTGCCTCTATATTGTCCAACGTTGTACATAGTTAAAGCATTCATGTAATTCAACAACACTTGATCATATATTTATGTGCCAGGTATACTAACAGATAAATTAATGCTATGTGAGAAATTCAACAATGAAAATATCTTCAAAATAAAGAGAAACTCCAGAGGATGGGGTGTAATTACTTTTGAGTTGAGGTGTCTCAAGGAAGGCTTACTGGATGAGGCAATATCTGAGGTGGATTTTACCAGATGACAGTAGACTAAGGTAGTGGAGAGGGAGATGGTGGATAAACTGGGAGAGCAAAGAATGGACAGAGTCATGAAGGCCAGGAGGAAACCCAATATATTTGGCAAAATATAATCAGGTCAGATTCGTTGGAGTACAAATTTTTGTGGAAAGGACAGTGGTGGGAGATGAGTATGTCAGTTGTGGTTCCACTCTACAACAATGTTGCTGTGGATGTTGCTGTTGCTAGCAGCTCTAGAGTCAGCCCCTGACTCATGGCAATCTCATGCACAATGGAACTAAATGCTATGTAGTCCTGCACCATCTCCATGACCGGTTGCAGATCTGATCATTGTGACTCAGAGGGCTTCAATCTGTTGATTTTCCAAAGTAGATCACTAGGACTTCTTCGTCCATCTTAGCCTGGAAGCTCCTCTAAAACCTGTTCAGCATCATAATAACCCACAAGCCTCCACTGACAGATGGGTGGTGGCTGCACAGGAGGTGCTTTGGCTGGAAATCAAACCTTGATCTTCCACATGGAAGGCAGGAATTCCACCCTTGAGCCACCAGTGCCCTCATACAACAGTAATCTCCAGAGAACCCAAATTAACCAAATAAACAGGGATTCATTTTTCTCATATAAGGTCTGGAAGCTTATTGTTTTGTTTTTTATTGTTGCAAAAGCCTGGATATTTTGCTTCCATAATCAACTATGTCTCTGCAATTTAAAGCCCTTTTCTTTATGATCTCAGGATGGCTGCTGTAGCTCTAGGCACCTTGCCTTTGTTCAAAAAAAGTCAGGAAGAAACAGGAAGAGGAAAGGTGGAACACACTAGAAAATCCATACCTTTTTCCTAACTCTTGGCACACATAGTGCAATAATGTCATATTTGAGTATATACAATCCCACACATGCGCTCACAAACACATACACACACATGACATATATATACGTCTGTGCAGGTAATACAGATAGAGCCATAAATTAATTTTGTTCAACATTGATAACTGGACCCACTATGCTACTCCACTATCTCTAAATAGAATGAATCCATCAGATTCCAAGCGGGTAAACAACACATTTTCTCGTGTATGGCTCCTTTTTTTTTTTTTTTTAGTTCCTTTAGAAAAAGCCTTCGAGTATTACACTGATTTGCAAACGAACTCTTAAGAATTAAGACTCAGGATATCCTCTATTCTCTTATTCTACATAGCAGGCATCAGTGATTATTCTGTTTCATAATTCTGTTTATAACTGAATGGGAATATCAATAATAATCACATCAGAGCAGCCCCAAATGAATAGTTTTTTTTTTTTTTCATCTCATGACAATGAGGAAATTGATGAAAACACAAAGAATTCTGGCATAAAATATGAAAGAAGGACTTTCCCCCAAACCGTTACCAATTTTTAAAATGTAGGTATTTCTCAGACTCACTCTATTGAGTGAAAATACTCATCCCATTTACTAAAATATGGAAAAGCACAGATGTGTTTAAATAACAGAAGAGCACCACACTTATTAATTAGGACACACACACAAAAAAAAAAAAAAGGAAAGAAAAAAGATAGTTAAGCGTAATAGCTTCAATTCAAACAAGAGAAATAGAGGTGACGAGTCTCTTGGAGGGTCAGAAGAATGCCCAAATGGAAGAACTTCTGAAAGGGAGCTGGGCAAAGCCAATAGGCAGTGGGGAGGGGCGGGGTGGGCCTGAGGCCTCCGCAGCAGGCTGTGTCTGTACAAAGGGTACGAGCAGAATGTGAAGCACATTGCCAAACTGCACAATGGGTCAAGAGGCAGCTGGATGGAGTTTTGGAAACAAAGAGAAAATGCACAGCTGCTCTCAAAATTTTTAAGTTGAGGATGAGGAGTTACTGTGTAAATGAACTGGTATTTCCTGGGCAGGTCTGCACTGAGTTTCTGTCTTCTCCAAGAATCAAGTGTTTGACAATTTTTGCTTGAACTCTAAGTCTGCATAAAGTTTGTGTCTTTACCTCCTATACCCAGCAGTGAGTCAGACCCAATCTTGGTACTATTTCCACTGCCTTGTTATCTGTCTTCCTGGCTCTGGCCAATTCTTGTAAGATTCTAGATTGTAGCCTAGATATGGGGTGAGGAAAAGAAATTCACTTTTATTGATAGACTATTATATAGACTAACCCTGGTGGCGTAGTGCTTAAGTGCTATGGCTGCTAACCAAAGGGCCGGCAGTTCGTATCTGCCAGGTGCTCCTTGGAAACTCTATAGGGTAGTTCTACCCTGTCCTATAGCGTCGCTATGAGTCGGAATTGACTCAATGGCACTGGGTTTGGTTTTTGGTATTATATAGACTATCAACTTTATTTTATTCTCAAAAAAACAGTAAGTATATGAGTTAGGTGTTATTATTATCATCATTTGCATCTGAGCAATGGCGAAGTGGGAGGGCAGAGGGGTTAGGTAACCTAAACCAAAACCAAGGGCAGTGGCAATTAAAGAAGCATGAGTAGACTTCTTGCCCAGGAGCTGAGCTCTGTGCTACAGAGGCATGGCTGAGAATTATCAGTGCTTTATAATACTGTGATCAAGAAGGACTTAATTACAGAGCCTAATAATTTGAAAGGGTACATGAGACTTCAGCAAACAAACACTTTTTACTGGACCCCTCAGTATGTGTGCAATGCATAAAATCATGTGCTATGGGAAAAACCAAAAGTGAAAAGACAATAAAGTCCCTTCCACCTAACAGTATAAAATCTAAACAATGTATAAAGATGTTTGAGTAATAAAAGACCAAAGATGAATAATAAAGATGAAGTTAATGAGAGTAAATCCCTAGATGCTAAGGAAGAAGGACATATGCCATTTGCCCTACTTAATGCTGTAACAGAAATACCACGACTGGGTGGTTTTAAAGAGCAAAGATTTATTTTCTCACAGCTTAGGAGGCTAGAAGCCCAAATTTGGCATCAGCTCAAGGGGAAAGCTCTCTCTCTGTCATCTCTGGGGAAAGATTTCTTTCAGTTTCTGTAGACTGAGCTTCCCTCAATTCCTTAGTGACCTACACACAACATGTATCTTTCCCCTAGTTGTGCTTGCTTGCTTCTGTGCCTAATCTGTTCTTTTATATCTCAAAAATGATTGGCTTAAAATACAGTCTACACTGATATGACCTCATTAACATAACAAAGAAAAGCCTATTCCTAAATAGGATTACATCCACAAGTATAGGGGTTAGGATTTACAACATATATTTTGGAGGGCGTGATTCAATCCATAACACCGTGTATATTCTATGATCTTGCCTTGTTTATGCATCTTTTTTTCCTCACCTGTAATGCTCACCTTACCCAATCCTTCCTTGCTGTATTCTTCCAAGTTTGGATCTTCCAAGAAATCTTTCCTCACTATGTCAACCCAAATTCATCTTTCTCTTTTACAATTCTCTGCTGTGTTCATTTTGTGCAGCCTTTGACATTCTCTGTGCTGATTTATAATTTGGACTGTAACCCCTTTACCATAGGCAAAAGTCATTATCCTCGTTAAATTGAACTGTACAAATGCCAGGTCAGAGTTACTGATAGGTTACTGTGTGATATTCTTATGGATTGAATTGTGTTACCCAAAGAAATATGGTGAAATCCTAACCCCTGTATGGATGTGAACGTGTTTTGGGAAATAGGGAGTTTTTTTGAAGATATTATGTTAAATTATACTGGTGTAGGGTGGGTTCCAATCCCAATCCTTTCTGAGTAGTGTTTTATAAAAGAGGAGTAAGATGTGGAAACAGAGTGACACAAAGGGGAAGATACCATGTGAGGATTCCTCTACTGCCCAAGGAATGCCAAGAAATGCCTGGGGCTACCAGAAGCTGAAAGAGACAAGGAAGGCAGTTCTTCACCTACAGAGGGACAGTGGAAGAGAGAGAGAGAGGCTTCAAACTCCTAGCATCCGTAACTGTGAGAAAATGAATTTTTGTTCTTTGAAGCCACCTACTTTGTGGTATTCTGTTCTATAGCCCTAAGTAACTAAGACAGATACTGTCATGGATTGAATTGTGTCTCCCCCAAAATAAAATATGTGTATCAATTTGGTTAGGCCACGATTCCCAGTACTGTGTGATTGTCCACCATTTTGTCATCTTATGTGTTGTAAATCATATCTCTATGATGTTGATGAGCTGGGATTAACAGCAGTTATGTTAATGACACAGATTGAGAAAGAGACCAGAGAAAGAGAGAGAAAGTCCTCCTCTGGAGCTGGCACCCTGAATTCAGACTTCTAGCCTACTAGGCTGTAAGAGAATAAATTTCTCTTTGTTAAAGCCATCCACTTGTAGTATTTCTGTTATAGCAGCACTAGATGACAAAGACAGATAGCCATGTGAGTTTTGAAACAAATGAGACAGGTTTTCTTCAAGTTTCTTCTATTGCTTTAGAAATGCTGAGCACTTCTCATGCTAGCACACAGGATGGGAATGTAGGACGAATCACTTAGGCTTAGGCTCCCTAGTGCAGCTTTGTCTGCTGTAACATCTACCATCATTTCTCTTTTACACTTAGAAAACCATGTTTGTCATGAGAATTTCTTCTTCCTTGTGTGCCCAGACAATAGGTAGGGAGGGGTTCATTACCCTCTGCTATCATGGTGCAGGAGCCACTGACGGGTGTATTGTTTCCTTCCACCATTGCCCTTTGGTTTCCACTGAGGAAGATGGTTTTCCTCCTGAAAATGATATTCAGATGGATCTGAATGAATATTTGAGCAAAACTGTAGCTCTGATTGTTAAGGTTGTGTATCATCTTAGCTGGGCCATGATTCTCAGTGGTTTGGCAGTTATAAGGTAGTTTGGCAGTCGTATGATGATATGAACACTTCCATAACAAGATTCGATATAATGCTATCACCTCCATGATATGATTTGCTGTGAGTAGCCAATCAGTTGAAAAGGAGTTTCCTTGGGCATGCAGCCTTCATCAAATATAAGTGGACTCTCTGAAAAGGTTCATGGGCTTTTGCTCATTCTGGATCTTGCAGCTGGCTCCTGCTTGTCTGACATCAGATTCTTGGGACTTGAGCTAGCAGCTTACCTGTGGTCTTGCCTGCCGATCTTGGGATTCATTGGTCTTTGCAGTCTATGAGCAAGAGGCCTGCTGTCTGATCTGCTGATCTTGGGCTCACCAGCCCCTGCAGCTACATAATTCAGGAGAAGCCACCAGTCTGACCTACAGATTTGTGACATTCTAGCCTGTACAACCAAGTGAGCCATTTCCTTGATATAAATCTCTTTATATAGATATTTATATGCTTTACAGGTTTTGCTTCTCTACAGAACCCAGCCTAAGACATTTGGTACTGAGAATGGTTCTAGAGAAAAAAAAAATTTAAGGATGAGTTTTATAAATTGGTTCTCAAGTCTGGTTAGTCTTAAAGATATTGATGACTCTGCTTCCAGTAGTAAAGAGGGCACTGTTAATCCAAGTTGTGAAGTGGCAATACAAATACGAAAAATATTGCCACTAATAGATCAGGTATTGGTGAGAGGTGAAGCTCTGGGTGATCACATGTGTGATACAATTCTACAGTTCTCTCATAATGAGAAGTATAAGGAAGCTGGTTGGTGGGTTCTACTCTCACTACACAAACGTAAAAGAAATGGATGAACTCAGGGTTTCAGAGTCAAAACTCAAGCACCACATAAACGACATCAAAGTTTCTACCTGTGCCTTGAAAGAAAGCCTTATTTCTTGTAGTAATGGAACTGATATTGCTGAAAACCAAACCAGGCGTCTTATTGCAAGAGCGACTGACTTACAATGCCAACTTGATGGCCAACCTTGAGAGGTGCCTGAAGTTAAAGCGAGGGCATCAGTTAGGAAGAAATGGGATCCTCGAGCTTGAGATGGAGGCATATGCACAGATAATCAGGAAGCTGGAGACTCCGATCCCCTAAATTCCTTTGAATCACTGTTGCCAACAGAGCCAGCCCTCTCACTCCCATCTGAAGACATTACTCCATGTTTGCCTGCTAAGCCACCCTCCCCAGTAAAACCATTAGCACATTCACCACCATCTAATGAGATTAACCCAGCTGTGTCTAAAGAGCTTTTGACTGAGTCATTGCCTGGGGCATCACCTGAGGCAGATGCCTTACAAGACAATCCTGAATATTCTTAAAACACAGCCCCAACACTGATTTTGGCTTCTAGACCTATAACTACACTTCAATACCAGCAACCCCTAAAAGGTGAAGTACTAAGTGTGACCCAGGAGAAGGTACACTACATTCCAAAAGCACTGCCTGACTTTTCGAATATGTACAAACAGAAACCTGGGGAATATGTGTGGGAAAGCCTAATAAGGGTGTGGGTTAATGGTGCAAGGAACATAAAGATGGATCAGTCTGAGTTTATTGATATGGGCCCACTGACCACAGATTCTTCATTCAATGTTTCAGCTCAAGAAGTAATAAAAGGATCTAGTAGCTTATTTAGTTGGGTTGCTGAAGCATGAGTTATGTGGTGGCCTACACTAAATCAAGTTGAAGTACCAGACCTGCCTTGATATACTATAGAAGAAAGTATCCACAGGCTTAGGGAAATTGGCATGCTAGAGTGGATTTATCAGGCTAGACCCATAGACCCACACAAGGAGTGCCCAGAGGACATGCCTACGGGGACAAATTTGTGAAGGGAGCCCCAGCATCCTTGAAGATTGCTATTTTATGTAAATCAGATTTGACAGTGGGAACTTTCCTGATTTAAGACGCCTAACTACAATGGGGTTGATTGGACTCCCTGATGGTAGGAGCCAACTGGCAGCATTCAATCAACAAAGACAAGGTAGGTGTGGTTACTGCAATAGACAGCAGAGTCAAAGCAGTAATCAGAATAGTCTGACCCGTATGGATTTATGGTGTTGGTTACTTAGTCATGGTGTCCCTAGGATAGGAAATCTAAATATTTACCTGATCTGTACAAACGGATGAATTCTAGGTCAAGTGAACAGCAGTCTACCTCAAATTGCCAGAATACAGAGTCACAGTCTGTTATGAATTGAATTGTGTCCCTCAAAATTGTATATCAACTTGGCTAGGTCATGACTCCTGGTATTGTGTGATTGTCCATCATTTTGTCATCTGATGTAATTTTCCTATGTGTCGTAAATCCTACTTTATGATGTGAATGAGGCGGGATTAGAGGCAGTTATGTTAATGAGGCAGAACTCAGTCTACAAGTTTAGATTTTGTCTTAAGTCAATCTCTTTTGAGATATAAAATAAAGAAGTGAGCAGAGACACAGAGGGATCTCATACAATCAAGAAACAAGAGCCAGGAGAAAAGCACATCCTCTGGACCTGGGGTCCCTGCACTGAGAAGCTCCTCACCTGGTAAGACTGATGACAAGGACCTTCTCCAAGATGCAACAGAGAAAGAAAGCCTTCCCTTGGAGCTGGCTGAATTTGAACTTCTAGCCTCCTAGACTGTGAGAGAATGAATTTCTCTATGTTAAAGCTACCCACTTGTGATATCTCTGTTATAGCAGCACTAGATAACTAAAACACTGCCCCTCAATCAATTCCCAGACTTAAGTGAGCTTAAAGACCCACAACCTCTTGAATGAAGAGGAGGCCAGGTCCCCTAGCGGAAGGACTTCAATACACTGCCAAAAACTTATACTGTTAACCTTTCTTCCAGCCTTCCCCAAAGAGATCTACAGCCTTTTATGAGAGTGACTGTTCATTGGGGAAAAGGAAATAATCAGACTTCTCAGGGATTACTGGATACTGGCTCTCAACTGACACTAACTCCAGGGTACATCATACCACCAAGAAAGCAACTCTGAAAGCAGAGCATGTTCTTTGGACCCAAGGTTCCTGTGCTGAGAAGTTCCTAGACCAGGAGAAGATTGATGACAAGGAGCTTCCTCCAGAGATGACAGAGTAGCCTTTGACTTTGAAGAGGAAGGGCTTTTAAAAGGCTTAATATTGCAATTGGGTTGTTATCACTCATTATTTATGTGAGCATATAGGCATGAGAAGGACTTTTGGCTCTCATTAATTAATGTCCTATAACCTCTGCCTCCTGAAAAGATTTGACATTTCTGGAGCAGAAATCTTACACTGGTCCATCTGTCATGACAATTGGTACCAGACAACAAACTGGTCTTCAAAGGCCAATCATTTGGCCTCTTCTTGAGGCTTTTTCAAAGACAAAGATTGAATCTAAACTTAAGGAATTTGCATCAGTCTCAAGTTCTGTTTCATGGCCAGTTGATATAAGAACCTGAGAAACTTTGGGGTCTAGAATTCCTTTGTTACATGTTTTGGGGAGTTTGTATAGAGCCAACTTCCAGTACTTCATCACCTTGCAAATATCTTTGACCAGAAATAGACCTGGGACCATAATGCATTCCTAGGGTTATCTATATTTTCCTTTAAGGGTGATTTTCTAGATCTTTTCTAACATCACTTGGCAGCTTTGTCTGGCAGGTTTGGACATTCATTAATTCATTCTGCAAATATTTATGGTGCATCTTTTATCTCCAAACATGCTCAATATTATGCCCTGGTAATGTGGTGAACAAGAGGACATTCATCTTAGGGTAATTTTTCAAAAAGACTAGAACTCAGATAATCTGCTTTCTAATCTCAAGTTTGTCATTTACAAGATAATTAACTTTCAATTAATTACTTAATTGGGGACTCAGTTTCCGTTTTTGAAAAAAAATGCTTTAGATTGGATTGTTTCTTTCAGCTTTGAAATTTTATGATTTAATACTATCATCTTTTCTACACCAAGGATGAAAAAGAAAAAATAAGAACAAAAACAAAAGAAATCAGAATGCCTGATGTCTAATTTGTGAAGATTGCTAAGGAGCAAAGCCTCTCTTTACCAAAGTATATTTGAATAGCCTGTAAGAAGATTTGACTTAGTTCAAAATAAAAATTCAGATGGAGACAAAGAATCCAATCTATGTCTAAAAAGCCACAGCAATAAATCTCTTTAAATCCAATGAAGAAGGGATGGGTCTGTGAATCTGTCAACCATCTACGTGTTGACAAATCTTTTCCGCAGGTGTGATTACCATGAAGAAGTGATGTGCTGTTGGTTTTATGAAAAGTACAGAAGCACAAATATTTTTCAAAAAATACTTTGAGAAAATTTTTTCAATATTAGAAATTATGTTAAAAAAATAAAAGTATATACTTTTCTACTTCACTACCCTGGTGGGTCTTCTGCATATGACAAAAGTCTACAAAGTCCTGTTCATTCTCTGGATAAGCATTTCTTTTTCTGTAATATTTTCTCTCACATCAGTACCTGCTCTCAGGCTATATGGCTCTTTAGGTACAATTACCACTTATTCCATCCCAGGATGGCATAAACGGTTAAGCTCTTGGGTACTAACTGAGAGGTTGGAGGTTTGAATCCATCCAGAGGTGCCTTGGAAGACAGATTTTGCAATTTACTTCCAAAAAATCAGCCATTAGAAAATCTATGAAGCATAGTTCTACTCTGACACACATGGGACCGCCATGAGTCAGAATCCGTTGCTCCAAGACAAGTTGTAGACTTGTAGACTGAGTTCTGCCTCATTAACATAACTGCCTCTAATCCCGCCTCATTCACATCATAAAGTAGGATTTACGACACATAGGAAAATCACATCAGATGACAAAATGATGGACAATCACACAATACCAGGAGTCATTTCAAGGGAAAAGTTCAGTCTGCAGGTCTCCCAATCTGTTAAATCGCCACTCTATTTTCTTAAAGTACACGTCAGTAATTTAGGAAGAGTATGGCAAATTTTTTTTTTTTTTTTTTTATGGCAAATTAGGAAACCCTGGTGGCGTAGTGGTTAAGAGCTATGGTTTCTAACCAAAAGGTTGGCAGTTCAAATCCATCAAGCACCCCTTGGAAACTCTACGAGGCAGTTCTACGTTGCCCTATATGGTCACTATGAGTTGGAATTGACTAGACGGCAATTGTTTTTTTTTTTTTTTATGGCAAATTAAGGACGCACTGGTGGTGCAACAGTTAAGCACTTGGCTGCTAACTGAAAGGTGACCGTTGGGACCTACCTATTGGTTCTGCCGGAAAAGACCCATCAATCTGCTCCTGTAAATATTACAGCCAATCCTATGGGGCAGTCCTACTCTGTCACATGGGGTCACTGTGAGTTGAAATCGACTCCACAGCTCCTAACGACAACAACAACAGAGAAAATTAAGTTTCACATGATTTGCTCAGCTCATGCTGGGAGATGCTTCTTATCTTTTTAGAATGTAGGGACTCAGGCCAAGTACAAATGGGTAAGTTTCCCACAATGCCATATAGAATTTATGGGAGCCAGAAAGTATCTATCTGAAGTAGAATAAAATGAACGGTTCATTGTGTCTCAACCTCAAATACCTCAGGGGAGGTATGACGCAGATATATTTTCCTGCAAAACTGTCTCATATACTTGGGGATAAGTGACATTTTGATCTTTTTCTACCTTATTTCCCCCTTTCCTTTTCTGTCACTTAAGCAGAGAACTGGCTAGGTAGCTGCCCCTAGGGCAGAACACAAAGCAGAACCCCTTCCCTAAACCGATTAGAAAACTCACTGGGCTGGCAGAGGAGGGAGCATAGGAGAAATGGTTACAGTAGCAGGGACAGTGGTGAGGGGCAGGTAGGGACCTGTAAGTCCTGGAGCTCAGGCAGGGAGTCATTAGCCTGCAAGGTCCCTTACCTTAAGAACAGTGCAGCAGCAGAGCCCGGGCATTTCCATGAGAACACAGCATAGAAGAACACTCTAACGGCTCAAGTGTTCTTCACGTCTAGGACCAGAGATGAATGAAACCAACTAAAACCTTTCTAAAGGAAGTTTTTTGTATTTCAAATTCCAAGTAGGTAAGAAACAAGGATGAACAAAGGCACAGAAGCCAGAACAAGAAAATCAGGTTGTAGGTGGAAAAGTACCTCCAAACTCACTGGGGATGGCTAGAGAGGAGACAGAATGAAGGATGCAGAGCAGAGACTAGCTTGAAAGGGAGGAGCTAGTCATTATTTTGGCACAGTGGTTAAGAGTTCAGCTGCCAACAAAAAGGTCAGCAGTTCGAATCCACTGGCTGCTCCCTGGAAACCCTGTGGGGCAGTTCTACTCTGTCCTATAGGGTTGTATGAGTCCGAATTGACTCGATGGCACACAACAACAAGCCATTATTTAAGTTGGAAAACAACAAAAAAGAAACAGTTGCCATCCTGTCGACTCCGACTCCTGGTGATCCGATAAGTGTCAGAGCAGAACTGTCCTCCATAGGGTTTTCAATGGCTGACTTTTCAGAAGTAGATTCCCCAGTCTTTTTTATGAAATGCCAGTAGGTGAACTTGAACTTCCATCTTCCCGTTAGCACCAAAGTGTTTTAACCTTTGCACCACCCAGTTCCCTTCAGTTCTACTTGTGCTGCCCTCTGCTGCACAATGGGGGTGCCTTGAGCCTTCAGTGGTACCAGTAAACCCATTTGAGTTGAAAAGACTGGTAACTGCCCCAGTGGCTGAGCAGGAAATGAGGTAATGACCATGCCTCCTATTTAAGAAGTACATCTGTTGCCTTTGGATAGCTTCAAGGGAGACAGTTGCAGGTGGTCCTGAGGAGGAGGTAACTCCAGTGATCCTGGTGTGAGGTGAGGAATGGAGTTTTAGAGACAGGATTAGCAGCCTATAATGATGACGTATTGGAGGTGTTGGCAACAAAGAAAAAAATGTTGCAAAATGACTCAAAAACCTAGTCTGGTGCCTTGGATAATCTTGGTGCCATGGCAGGTAAAAGAACATATGTAGAAGGGAGAGAGAGAGGGTGCAGACAGTTGCAACTGTAAAGGAAAATGAAGATAAAAATTATGTAGTTCTACTAATTATCATATACACACACACAAAAAAGTTAAGTATGGTATTTTAGAATCAGAGTATTCAGTGCCTTAATCAATAAACTTACTTTACTGGTGAGGAAATGGAGGCCAAGGAGAGTAAGGCTCCTTTGCCTAAGACAGTTCAGCTGGTCTTTGGGAGAATGAGCACGAAAACCCAGTGTCCTGACTCTGTTCATTAGGGCCATTTCACACCGTAGCACCATTGTTGTTGTTAGGCACCATCAAGAGATCCTATGTACAATAGAACTTCCCGGTCCTGCGCCATCTTCACAACTGTTGTTATGCTTGAGCCCATGGCTGCAACCACTGTGTCAATCCATCTTGTTCAGAGTTTTCTTTTCTCTGACCTTCTACTTTACCAAACATGACGTCCTTCTCAAGGAACTGGTCCGTCCTGATAAAGTGTCCAAAGTATGTGAGATGAAGCCTCCTTTGCTTCTAAGCATTCTGGCTGTATTTCTTCCAAGACATATTTGTTCGTTCTTTTGGCAGTCCATAGTATATTCAACATTATTCACTAACACCACAACACAAAGGCATCAATTCTTCTTTGGTCTTCCTTATTCATTGTCCAGATTTCACATGCATATGAGGCGAATGAAAACACCATGGCTTGGGTCAGGTGCACCTTAAACCTCAAAGTGACATCTTTGCTTTGTAATACTTTAAAAAAGGTCTTTTGCATCAGATTTACCCAATACAATGTGTCTTTTGATTTCTTGACTGCTGCTTCCATGGGTGTTGATTGTGGATCCAAGTAAAATGAAATCCTTGACAACTTCAGTCTTTTCTTGGTTTATCATGGTGTTGCTTATTGGTCCAGTTGTGAGGATTTTTGTTTTCTTTATGTTGAGGCGTAATCCATGCTGAAGGCTGTAATCTTTAATCATCAGTGAGTGCTTCAAGTCCTCTGCACTTTCAGCAAGCAACGTTATGTCATCTGCATAACGCAGATTGTTAATGAGACTTCCAGAAGTCCTGATGACACATTCTTTTTCAGATAGTCCAGTTTCTCAGACAATGTGCTCAGCATACAGATTGAATATGTATGGTGAAAGGCTACAACCCTGACACACACCTTTCCTGATTTTAAACCATGCGGTATCTTCTCATTCTGTTCAAAGGACTGCCTCTTGGTCTGTGTACAGGTTCCACATGAGAACAATTAAGTGTTCTGAAACTCCCATTTTATCCATAATTTGTAATTATCCACACAGTTGAATGCTTTTGCATAGTTGATAAACTACAAATAAACATCTTTCTGGTATTCTCTGCTTTCAGCCAAGATCCGCCTAACATCAGCAATGATATAGCTTGTTCCACACACATCCTTTTCTGAACTTGGCTTGAATTTCTGCAGTTCCCTGTCAATGTACTGCTGCAACTGTTTTTAGCTTATCAACAGCAAAATTTTACTTGCGTGTGATATTTATGATAAAAACAAAAACAAAACCAAACCCAGTGCTGTCGAGTCAATTCCAACTCATACTATATTTATGATATTGTTTGATAATTTTCATATTCTGTTGGATCACTTTTCTTTGGAATGGGCACAGATATGGATCTCTCCCAATCGCTTGCCCAGGTAGCTGTCTTCCAAGTTTCTGGGCATTGATGAGTGAGTACCTCCAGCATTGTATTCCTTTTTTGAAACATCTCAATTGATATTCCGTCATTTCCAGGAACCTTGGTTTTCGGCAATACCTTCAGTGCAGCTTGGCCTTCTTCCTTCAGTACCATCGTGAAAAGGTTGAATGTTGACCAGTTATTTTTGGTACAGCGACTCTGTATTCCTCCCATCTTTGGATACTTCCTGTGCCATTCAGTATTTTACCCATAGAATCCTTCAAAATTGTAACTCGAGGCTTGAATTTTTTCTTCATTTCTTTCAGCTTGAGAAATGCCAAGCATTTTCTTCCCTTTTGGTTTTCCATCTCCAGGTCTTTGCACATTTCCTTATAATATTTTACTTTGTCTTCTTGAGCTGCCCTTTGAAATCTTCTGTTCAGCTCTTTTACTTCATCATTTCTTCCATTTGCTTTAGCTACTCTATTTTCAAGAGCAGGTTTCAGAGTCCCTTCTGACATCCATTTTGGTCTTTTCTTTCTTTCCTATGTTTTTAATGGCCTTTTGCTTTCTCCATGTATGATGTCTTTGATGTCATTCTACAAAGTATCTGGTCTTCGGTCATATGTGTTCAATGATGGAAATCTATTCTTGAAATGGTCTCCAAATTCAGGTGGGATATATTCAAGGTCATATTTTGGTTCTTGCAGATTTGTTTTAATTTTCTTCAGCTTCAGATTAAACTTGTTGCTGTTGTTAGGTGCCGTCAAATCAGTTCTGACTCATAGCGACCCTGGGTACAACAGAAAGAAACACCGTCAGGTCCTGTGCCATCTTCACAATTGTTGCTATGCTTAAGCCCACTGTTGCAGCCATTGTGTCAATCCAGCTCATCTAGAGCCTTTCTTTTTTCACTGACCCTACTTTACCCAGCAAAATATCCTTCTCCAGGCACTGGTCCTCTTGATAACATGACCAAAATATGTGAGATGAAGTGTCGCCATCCTCCCTTCTAAGGAGTATTCTGTCTGTACTTCTTCCATGAAAGATTTGTTCATTCTTCTGGCAGTCCATGGTACATTCAATATTCTTCACCAACACCATAAATCAAAGCCATCCATTTTCTTTGGTCTTCCTTTTTCATTGTTCTGCTTTCACATGCACATGAGGTAATTGAAAACACCCTGGCTTTTGTCAGGCACACCTTAGTCCTAAAAGTGACATCTTTGCTTTTTAACACTTTAAAGAGATCTTTTGCGGCAGATTTACCCAAAGCAAAGAGTCATTTGATTTCTTGACTGCTGCTTCCATGGGTATTGACTGTGGATCCAAGTAAAATGAAATCCTTTACAACGTCAATCTTTTCTCCGTTTGTCATGATGTTGCTTATTGATCCAGTTGTGAGGATTTTTTTTTTTTTTTTATGTTGAGGTGTAATTCATACTGAAGGTTTTTGGTCTTCATCAGTAATGCTTCAAGTTCTCTTCACTTTCAGCAAGCAAAGTTTGTGTCATCTGCATAATGCAGGTTTTTAATGAGTCTTCCTCCAATCCTGATGCTGCGTTTTTCTTCATATGGTCCAGCTTCTCAGATTATTTGCTCAGCATACAGATTGAATAATTTTGGGGAAAGGATACAACCCTGACACACAACTTTCTTGATTTTAAACCACGCAGCATCCCCTTGTTCCGTTGGAACAACTGCCTCTTGGTGTAAGTACAGGTTCCTCATAAGCTGAATTAAGTATTCTGGAATTCCCATTCTTCACAATTTTATCTATAATTTGTTATGATCCACACAAATGTCTTCGCATAATCAATAAGGTGGTAGAAATTAAGCTTGAATGTGAGCAGTTGATGGTATCCTGCAATCCATCTCTTGTTCTGACTGATGACATCGAGCTTCTCCATTGTTTCTTTCCATAGATGTAGTTGATTTGATTCCTGTGTTTTCTATCCAGTGAGGTTCACATGTATAGTCACCATTTATGTTGTTGAAAAAAGATATTTGCAATGGATAAGTCCTTGGTCTTGCAAAATTCTATCTTGCTATCTGCAGTGTGGTTTCTGTCACCAAGGCTATATTTTCCAACTAACAATCCTTTTTCTTTGTTTCCAACTTTCTCATTCCAGTCACCAGTAATTATCAATCCATCTTGATTGTATATTCGATCAAATTCAGATTGCAGAAGTGGTACAAATCTTCAATTTCCTCATCTGTGCCATTAGTGGTTGGTGCATATTATGGATTGAATTTTGTCCTCCACATATGTGTCAAATTGGTTAGGCCATGTTTCCTAGTATTGTGTGGTTGTCCTCCATTTTGTGATTGATATAATTTTCCTATGTGTTGTAAATCTTTATCTCTGCCTGTAGTTAATGAGGCAAGATTTAAAACCAAAAACCAAATCCAGTGCCTCTGAGTTGATTCCGACTCATAGTGACCCTACGGGACAGAGTAGAATTCCCCCATAGAGTTTCCAAGGAGCACCTGGCAGATTCGAACCGCAGACCCTTTGGTTAGCAGACATAGCACTTAACCACTATGCCACCAGAGTTTCTGAGGCAAGATTAGATTAGATTATGTTAAAGAGGATTAGAGTGGGATACAAAACCCTCACTCAGGTCACATCCCTGATCCAATGTAAAGGAAGTTTACCTGGGGCTTGGCCTGCACCATCTTTTATCTTACAAGAGATAAAAGGAAAGAGAAGCTAGCAGAGAGCTGGGGCCTCACATCACCAAGAAAGTAGCACTGGGAGCAGAGCACATCCTTTGGACCTGGGGTTCCTACATGGAGACGCTCATAGTCCAGAGGAAGATTGAAAACAAAGACCTTCCTCCAGAGCTGACAGAGAGAGAAAGCTGTCCTTTGGAGCTGACTCCCTAAATTTGGACTTCTAACCTACTAGACTGTGAGAGAATAAACTTCTGTTTGTTAAAGCCATCCACTTGTGGTATTTCTGTTATAGCAGCACTAGACGACTAAGACAGTGGGTAAATTTGAATAATATTCATATTAACTGGTCTTCCTTGTAGGCATATGTATGTATATTATCCTATCACTGACAGCATTGTGCTTCAGGATAGATCTTGGAATGTCCTTTTTGAAGATGAATGTGAGGTCATTCTTCTTCAATTTGTCATTTCCAGCATAGTAGGCTGTGTGATTATCTGATTCAAAATGGCCAAAGCAGCCTACTTCAGCTCACTAATGCCTAGGGTATTGATCTTTATGTATTCCATTTCATTTTTGACAACTGCCAATTTTCCTAGTTTTATACTTTGTACATTCCACATTCTGATTATTAATGGATGTTTGCAGCTGTTTCTTCTCATCTTGAGTCTTGCCACAGCAGCAAATGAAGGACGCAAAAGCTTTACTCCTTCACATCAGTAAGGTAGACTCTAATTGAAGAGGCAGCTCTTCCCCAGTCGTATTTTGGGTTTCTTTCAACCTGATAGGCTTATCTTCCGGCACTGTATCAGACAATGTTCCACCACTATTCATAAGGGTTTCACAGGGCAATTTTGTTTTTTTTTTGATGTAGACCTCCAGGTCCTTCTTACTGGTCTGTCTCCACTGAAACCTGTCAACCATGGATCACCCTGCTGGTATTTCAAATATTAGTGGCATAGCTTCCAGCATCACAGTCACACTCAAGCCACCACAGTATGACAAACTGGATGTTACATATATACCCATATATAGTTTTGAAGAATGTTTATTATATGCTGTGTATATACATAAATGTACATAAATATTAAATTTGATTTTATTAATTATAATATCTAATATGAAAAATTACAAACCCAGAAATAAAATACACCCCAAAAATATTTCATAATTTCAGCACAGAAAGCAGGAACTGAAAAAAGTAGTCTACAGGCGTACTTCAGAAATATTACGGGTTCAGTTCCAGACCACCAAAATAATGTGAATATTGCATTAAAGCGAGTTTCACAAATTTTCTGATTTTCCACTGCATATAAAAGTTGTGTTTACACTATACTGTAGTGTATTAAGTATGTGATAGCATTATATCTAAAAACGAAATGTACATACCTCAATTGAAAAATACTTTATTGCTAAAAAATGCTAACCACCATCTGAGCCGTCAGCGGGTCATAATCTTTTTGCTGGTGGAGGGCCTTGCCTCAATGTTGATGGCTGCTGACTGATCAGGGTGGTGGTTGCTGAAGGCTGGAGTGGCTGTGGCAATTTCTTAAAATAAGACAACAGTGAAGTTTGCTGCTTCAATTTACTCTTCATATCATGAAAGATTTCTCTGTAGCATGCAATGCTGTTTGATACAATCTTACACATAGTAGATCTTCTTTCAAAATTAGAGTAAATCCTCTCAAATCCTGCCACTGCTTTATCAACTAAGTTTATGTAATATTCTAAATCCTTTGTTGTCATTTCAGCAATGTTCACAGCATTCTCACCAGGAGTAGATTCCATCTCAAGAAACCACTTTCTTTGCTCATCCATAAGAAGCAATTCCTCATTCGTTCAAGTTTTATCATGAGATTGCAGCCATGCATTCAAATCTTTAGGCTCCACTTCTAATTCTAGTTCTCTTGCTATTTCTACCACACCTGCAGTTACTTCTGAAATCTTGAACCCCTCAGAGTCGTTCATGAGGATTGGAATCAACTTCTTCCAAGCTCCTGTTAATGTTGATATTTTGACCTCCTCCCATGAGTCATGAATGTTCTTAATGGCATCTAGAATGGTGAATCCTTTCCGGAAGGTTTTCAATTCAGTTTTCCCAGTTCCATCAGAGGAGTCACTATCTATGGCAGCTTATAGCCTTATGAAATGTATTTCTTAAATAATAAGACTTGAAAGTCAAAATTACTCCTTGATCCATGGGCAGCAGAATGGATGTTGTTTTAGCAGGCAAGAGAACAATATTAATCCCCTTGTACATCTCCATCAGAGCTCTTGGGAGACCAGGTGCATTGTCAATGAGTAGTAACATTTTGAAAGGAATCTTTTTTTTTCTAAGAAGTAGATCTCGACAGCAGACTTAAAAAATTCGATAAACCATGTCATAAACAGACGTGCTGTCATCCAGGCTTTGTTGTTCCATTTATAGAGCACAAGCAGAGTAGATTTAGCATAATTTTTAAGGTCCCTAGGATTTTCAGAATGGTAAATGAACATTCAACCTAAAGTTACCAGCTGCGTTAGCCTGCAACAAGAAAGTCAGCCTGTCCTTTGAAGCTTTGAAGCCAGGCATTGACTTCTCTCTAGCTATGAAAGTCCTAGATGACATCTTCTTCCAACATAAGGCTGCTTTATCTACACTGAAAATTTGTTGTTTAGTAAAGCCACCTTTATCAATTATGTTAGCTAGATCTTCTGGACAACTTGCTGCAGCTTCTACATCAGGGCTGCTTCACCTTTCACTTTTATGTCATGGAGACGGCTTCTTTCCTTACACTTCATGAACAAACCTCTGCTAGCTTCAGATTTTTCTTCTGCAACTTCCTCATCTCTCTCAGCCTTCTTAGAATTGAAGAGAGTTAGGGTTTTGCTCTGGATTAGTCTTTGGCTTAAGGAAACGTTGTGGCTCGTTTGATCTTCTATCCTGACCACTAAAATTTTCTCCATATCAGCGAAAAGGCTGTTTCACTTTCTTATCATTTGTGTGTTCACTGAAATCACACTTTTAATTTCCTTCAAAAACTTTTCCTTTACATTCACAACTTAGCCAACTGTTTGGTGCAAGAGGCCAAGTTTCTGCTTTTGACATGCCTTCCTCACTATGCTTAATCGTTTCTAGCTTTTGATTTAAAGTGAGAGACATGGGATTCTTCCTTTGATTTTAACACTTAGAGGCCATTGTAGGGTTAGTAATTGGCCTAATTTCAGTATTGTTGTGTCTCAGGGAATAGGGAAGCCTGAGGAGAGGGACAGAGAAGAGGGAACGGCTGGTCAGTGGAGCAGTAAGAAAACACACAATATTTATTGACTACATTCGCCATTTTGTATGGACTCAGTTTGTGGTGCCCCAAAACAATTACAATAGTAACATTGTAAATCACTGATTACAGACCACCATAATAGATATAATAATAGTGAAAAACTTTGAAATATTATGACAATTACCAAAATGTGACACAGAGACACAAAGCGAGCACATGCTGTTGGAAAAATGGTGCCTGTAGAATTGCTCCATGCAGGGTTGCTACAAACTTTTAATTTGTAAAAATTGCAATATCTGCAAAGCACAATAAAGCAATGGGCAATAAAACAACGTATGCCCATATTTAATTTACAATACCAAGTATCTGTAAGGTAGATCCAATCACAAGGTAACCTATTTTACAAATTTCTTACATGGCAAAAATTCTAAACGGTAACATTTAAAATTTAAAACAAATAAAAATGTTTTTAAAAAACAAATTAAATTTTTGGTTATGCATTATGTCCTTATTCTAGGTTTTTGTAATTTATTAGTTTTTATTTTCACCTAGAAGGTTTTGAAAGCTGCGTTTTCTGGACCAGTGGTTCTCAGACTTGAGTGTGCATCAGAATCACCCAAAGGGCTTGTCAAAACAGCTTGCTGGGCTGCACCTCCAGAAACTCTGATTCAGTAAGTCTGGGATGGGGCTGGAGAATCTGCATTTCTAACAAGCTCCCAGGATTTGCCGATTCTGCTGGACCAAGGACCAAATGTTGTAAACCACTGCTCTAGGGACCTGGGGTGAGTGATTAAGAATATAGATAGGCTTAAACCAGTAAGAAGAGAGAAAAGAACACACCTGTTCTATACCTATCCATAATCTAGATGTCATTGGTAGCTGCCATTGAGTTGGCCCCAACTCATGAGGACCCCATGCACAATGGGTTCCTAGGAATCTCTGATGAAATCTGTTCTACATCATAGCAACTCACAAGCCTCCACTGACAGGCAAGTGGTGGCTGTACATACGGTGAATTGGCCAGGAGTTGAACCTGGATCTACTATATGGATGTCAAGAATTCTACCACTGAACCACCAACGGTCCCCATGGATAGGGACTCAGGTTTTAACTAACTTTCAATCTTCATTTTGTGCTTTAGTCTCCAATCACTGCACTTTTATCACCCCTGGAAAAAGAAACCTTTAATTAGACTGGAAACCCTGGTGGTGTAGCAGTTAAGTGCTACGGCTGCTTACCAGAAAGTCAGCAGTTCAAATCTACCAGGCGCTCCTTGGAAACTCTATGGGGCAGTTCTACTCTGTCCCATAGGGTCACTATGAGTCGGAATCGACTCGAAGGCAGTGGGTTTTTTTTGGGGGGGTTTAATTAGACTAGAGAAGTTCTGGTGATATAACAGTTAAGCGTTCGGCTGCTAGCCGAAAAGTTGGTGGTTTGAACCTACCCAGCAGCTCCATGGGAGAAAGACCTGGCAAACTGTTCCTGTAAAGATTACAGCCAAGAAAACCCCATGAGACAATTCTACTCTTTCACATGGGGTCCCTATGAGTCAAAAATTGACCTGATGACACACAACAAAAAAATTAGACTAGATCCTAGAACCAAAATAGCATTTTATCCTGCTATAAAAGTTTAAATTTTCAATGATAATCAGAGCCTTTCTTCCTGCTATGTCTGAGCTAGTTTCTAATATTTGTGAATGTACATCCTGAAATAGAAAATTCTGAACTGATAGTGAAACGAGTCATCCTTTTAGCAGCTTAAACCAGCTGCCACTCTGTGTGTGACCCCTATTCCAGTTTTCTTACAGGGATAGAGACATTGGCCCTAAGTTCCCTCACCATTTACTTTGTCCCTGCTCTTGCTTGTCAGTTGAGGCCTAAGGATCTAGGGCCTGTCCAATCTCATTTGTCAGGAGTCTATGCAGTAAACATGCCATCGACCCCAGCCTGTTAGAAGGGCTTTTGCCAAACAGCCATCAGCACCACAGCCGGCAGTTAGGCCCAACTATCGACCCCTTGAGCTTCGTGTTTAATTAAAGTCAGTCCCCTCAGCATCTTTATGCTTTGTTTAGAGTAGTATACAGTTCTCACATCATAAATGTGACCAAGGCCTACAGTAACACAAATGTAGATGTTTTACTATTTCAACACAGAAAGCAGGGACTGAAAAGGTAAGCTATTCCTCATACAGTATCAAGTATCTGCAAGGCAGATCAAATCATAAGGTAACCTGCTTTACAAATTTCCTACATGGCAAAAATTCTAAATAGTAGTATGTGTTCATTGTGTTTACCAAAGCAAAAAGTAAAAAATTAAAGTGCCTATAACCTATAATGCTATACCCATAAATAGCTGTAATTGTGGTTTTGGCAACTAATCTTCAAGATACAGGCGTACACATGCATGCACATACACACACACATTGGCACAGACAAGAAAATATATGATAAAAATAGGCATGCCATTTTGTGGCCTTTTTTCCTAACATACCTTATTTTTTCTGCTTACTAAGTTCTAGGTTTACAGAAAAAATGAGCAGAAAGTAGAGAGTTCCTATATACTCCTCCCCAAAGCAATTTACCCTGTTATTAACATCTTGCATTAGTGTGGTACATTTGTTATAACTGATGTACCAATATTGATACATTATTATTATTAAAGTTCATAGTTTACTCAGGGATCATGCTTTGTGTTGTACAGTTCTATCAAAAAAAAAAAAAAAAAAACCCAACTGGTTAACATAGAGTCATTTCCCATTCATGTTGACCACATGTGTTTGGCCTCGTTAACATAAAAAAAGAGAATCCTTATTTCCAAATAGAATCATATTTACAAGTACAAAGGTTAGGACTGCCATATTTCTTTTTTGGAGGACACAATTCAGTGCATAACAACATTCTACAAATATTTTTGTAATTTATGATAATGTTTCCTCTGTTGTAATTATTACCATATTTTTACTCAAAAAACACGTCTTCTAAGTTTGTTTGCCAGTCGCACCCTCTGCCCTCAAGGTATTTTCATAAGCACCACTATGCCAATTTTTTTTACATGTTGCTGTATAAAAAATTAACATAGCACACTTAAGAAAACACCTTGTGAGGGAGGAGTACATGATTGGCAAACAAATGTAAAAGATGCACATTATTTGTGTAAAAATATGGTATATTCCTTATTCAATTCGCTTGACTAAGTGAATTATCGAGCACTTCTAAAACAATATTAAATAATGATGACAATATTGGACCTCTTTTTTCCTGATTTAATAGAAGTTTTCTTCTAGGTTTTCACCATTAAGCATGATGCTACTTTTTGTTTCATTTACTTGTTTTTTCCATTCAGTCTATAAAAACTTTAGTACGTATCTCTAAATGATTAGCATATTTTTTAAAAGATCTAACCACAATAATAATAATTACAATTAATAATAAAATAATAATTTCTTAATATTATCAACTATCCAATCATTAATCACATTCCAATTGTCTTACAAAAGTTACAAGGAATGTTTTAAATCATTATTCAAAAAGATCTACACAGTGCAATTAGTTAATATTTCTTATAAGAGCTTTTTAATCTATAAGTCCTCCTCTAGCTTTCTCTCATTCTTCTTGCAGTTTTTTTATTGAAGAAATTAGATGATTAGTCCTGTACAATTTCCCACAATCCAAATTTTGCTAATTGCATATCCATGGTGTCATTTAAAATGTTCCCTGTCATCTGTGGATCTGGAAAAATGACTCTGCATCCCAACATTGCCTTTCATACAAAAATAAATTCTAGATAGATCATAGATTTAAATTAAAATGTCCATTCTAGAAGAAAAAGTGAATTATTTTATAATAACAGGAAAAATAGAGGACAAAAATCCCAGAAGTCATAGAGAAAAAGATGAATACATTTGATCACATAAACATTTTTAAATCTTGTGTAGATAAATATTATAAACCAAATAAAAGACTAAAATGTAAGTTTCAGTGTTTTGATCAAAGATTCTATAGAAGAATCCTGATCAAAAGGGGGAAAATGTGAAACAGGATTTAAAAATCTCAATGTAATCCAGGCTTTCTGGAGCCATTGAGGCTGGATGAACCCCTGAAACTATTGCTTTGAGATAACCTTTAAACTTTAAACCTTAAGCAAAATTATTCCCTGAAGCCTTTGAATCAAAAAGTAGTTTATCTTAATTAGTAAAGTATGTCTGCTTTCAGCATTGTGCTCTCTTAAAGAATTATCTATGTGAAATCAAATTGGCAACAACTTGAAAGGCTGGATAGGAAGCTTAGCAGACCGTTGTTGTTAGGTGCCGTGGAGTCGGTTCCAACCCGTAGCGACCTTATGTACAAAAGACAGTGAGTTTAAGATAATAAAAAATAATGTGATAGAAGAATTTGGAAAAGGATAGGGAGAATAATAGCACAACTTGAAGAACATAATCAATGCCACTGAATTGTACATGTAAAAATTGTTGAAATGGTGTATCTTTGGCTATGCACACTTCCAAAAAAAAATTTTTTTTTAAAATAAAATTTCCAGGAGGGCATACATTACACATGGAAAGCAAATTGGATGATTCCCCAACTTAAAACCTTCCAAAACTCCTGTTGCCCTTGGAATGAAATCCAAACCCTCCATGCGGTCCAATAAGGTCTGTGAGCCCTGGTCTTGCTCTGGCTGCTCCTCCCACCACCCTCCTCCTTGCCTCCACACCCCATTTCTCAAATGCTGTACCAGCCTGTTTTGGTCTTAAGGTCTTTCTACTAGGCTAGTGGTTCTCTAACGTTTGGATCTCAATGACCCTTTACACTCTTAAAAATTATTGAGGAACTCCAAGAATTTTTCTTTATATTTTAAACCTCTCAATATTTGCCATAGTAAAAATTAAAACTGAGAAATTTAAAAAACATTTATCATTTGGTTTAAAAAGAAAAAAAAAAAGAGCAACCAATAAATCCATTACGTGTTAACATAAATAACACAGTTTTATAAATAATAGCTATATTTCTAAAACCAAAAAAATAATGATGACATTGTTTAACATTTTGTAAGTTCCTTTGATATCCAGCTTAATAGAAAATAGTCGTATTCTCAAGTCTGCTTCTGCATTCAAACCCCTTCAATATGTTGCTTAGGTTGAAATATACAAAAGAAAAAAAAAAAGGTGTTTTCATAGACCTTTCAGGGTAATTGTAGATGTAATTGTCTGATCCCAGACCCACTGCCATCCAGTTGATTCCGACTCGCAGCAGCCCTACAGGACAGAGTGGAACTGCCCCACAGGGTTTCCAGGGCTGTAAATCTTTATGGAAGCAGACTGCCACATCTTTCTGCCATGGAATGGCTGGTGGGTTCCAACTGCCAATCTTTTGATTAGCAGCCAAGCACTTAACCACTGTACCACCATGGCTCCTCAATTCTTTGATATTAGATCAAACTTTGACAAGTGATAATTTCTTAAAGGTCATTTGTAAGGCAGAATCTGAAACCATGCCAGTGAACTTTCAGTACATTAAAATCAGTTGTTATACCTTGCACTTTGAATTAATCTTTTACCCACTCATGATTTTGTAACACCTTGCATTGATCATTTGGAAAATACTGGTTTACTGAGTTACGCAGATCTTCTAAATGTTAACCCATTTCACTATAAACTATCAACCAATTATATTTATTAATATTACCTTCTCCAGTCCTTGGAGAAAGACATCATGCATGGTAAAGTAGAGGGTCAGTGAAAAAAAGGGAGACCCTCAACGGAGATGGATTGACACAGTGGCAACAACAACGGTCATGAGGATGGCACAGGATGGAGCAGCGTTTCCTTCTGGTGTATGTAGGATCGCTAGGAGTAGGAACCGACTCGAGGGCACCTAACAACACCAGTACGTCCACTTTCATTAGAAATCTTTAAGTGGTGGGAAACTCTCATGCTCACTATGGCACAGGGCATTTCATGGGCAGTGAAACTATTCATATGATACTGTAATTGTGGACACATGGTATTATGCATTTGTCTAAACACCTAGTGTACTTGGTTGCTATCCAAAAGTTTGGCTGTTCAAGGCTACACAGAGGTGCCTCGGAAGAAAGGCCTAGCAATCTACTTCTGAAAAATCAGCCACTGAAAACCCCATGGAGTGCAATTTTACTCTGATACCCACGAGATCACCATGAGTCAGAGCTGACTTAGTGGAAACTGGCGGTGGTGGTGGTGGAGGCATAACTAAGAAAAACGCCGGCTTTTAAGTCCTACTTTGCCTAGTTTCTGAAAACCCTGGTGGTGTAGTGGTTAAGTGCTACGGCTGCTAACCAAAGGATCGGCGGTTCGAATCCACCAGGCGCTCCTTGGAAACGCTATGAGGCAGTTCTACTCTGTCCTATAGGGTCGCTATGAGTCGGAATCCAGTTGACAGCAGTGGGTTCTGTGGGTTTGCCTAGTTTCCTTCTTGGAGGGTGAAGGAAACCAGAGACATCCCTAGACCATGCCGTCCACATTGGACTCCCTAATGGGGGCTTTGGCTCGGGCAGCCCTGCTGAGCCCAACTGAGCAGAAGAGGACAGTATCAGCAGCTGCAAGCCCTCACACAACATCTCACTTAAAATGTCATGTGTGCTACTTGGTTTAAATTGTCACCCCTCCAGCAACCACAAACAATGCAGAAACAGCAGATGTGTTTTCTATTTAGAATTAAACAGTTTATCTCAACCACTGTCATTGTTATAGAGAAAAAATAAATAAATATCCATCTTAATGTAAACTTCAAAAGGTACTTTCTGGCAACATGAGATATTTTCAAATCCAAAATCCTCTGAGAAAACTAGGATTTGACCACAGATTTTTGTTTTCAAATTGGGATGCTGGCAGCTCCAAGAGTAGTAAAACGTAGCCTGGTCAAAAGATTTTTGGTCCGATATTACATACAATAACTCATGTCATTGATGCTTAATGGTCCAAAACATTAAGTAAACATCATAAATGTCTTTTGTTATTAAATGTTCCATTCAAACATTTTGTTTAACTCTTGTGCAATGGCTTGAAAAATAGGAAAGCTGTAGTAGAGATTGGCTTTTGTGACTATCTTTGATTCTTCCTTTCAGAGATCTTTGTAAAAATGTATTCCAACCTCAAAGTCACAGAAAGAAAACAACATTTCTGCTCTCTGGTGTGTGCATTCTATCTCTGAAAGTTAGGCTACTTGTAAGTTTGACTTTGTTAGGTCAAGTTCAAGTTACCACCCATGTGTTCAGAAGACTGACTTTGTTCTCTCTAACGTTGGGAGTCAGCCTTCCTCTGTGATAACTAAAGTAGAAATATGGGTGTTTTCTTAATGTGAGGTTATAAAGACAAGGAAAATGCTACTTTTCAAAGATCATCTTACAACAATAACAGTTGCTGTAGTAAAAGGAAAAACAAAATTGGTTTGTAAAAAAGACTTATCAAGACTGTGATCATCGAGTATAGTCTACCCCAGCCCACATATCTTGACATAAATGCATTTGTGTTTCCATAATCTGAAGGTTCTGTTTAGGCATTAAAACATGACTCATTTTATCCTGGATCTGATCTCAGCCTTTCTCTTGTAATGTTTAATCTGTAGCTAAAACATCAGTGAAAAACCCCACAGTGATGTTCTAATTGTATTTTTCTGTGGAGCTTCTTTTCTTCCAACTTACGTAAATACAGTTGCTCAGCTACCCTACTTGGGTTATATATGCTCATAAACCAATGCATGTGAAAGAGTTATCAGGATGCTTTCTGGTTCTATTAAGGAGGAGACATCCAAACAACACAAACCAAGTGGTCATCCATTTCTGTTTCATCATTTTTGTGTAAAGAAAATGGGAATCACCTTTGGTATGTTGTATCCCATCTCAGTTAATTCTAACTATGTGTTTGCATCACATGAAGGAAGCCCTACACTTTTTTGGGAGAAGGGACCAGCCTTACTCTAAGTTCTAAGATTTTCTAAATAAAACTCCTGGGAGTTTGTGTTTTCATGGTATATCTATGATTTATTGGTTCATTTATTCACTTGCTCAATCTTTCATATGAAAATTATTTACTAAGCATTTGCTAAACTATAAGTATAGGGTCCCTGAGTGGTACAAATGGTTAAGCATTTGGCTGCTACCTGAAGGTTGGTAGTTCAAGTCCACCTAGATATGCCTTGGAAGAAAGACCTGGTGATCCACTTCCAAGAAATCAGCCATTGAAAACCCTATGGAGCACAATTCTACTCTGACTCATATAGGGCCACCATGAGTTGGAATTAGCTCGGTGACAACTGGTTTTGGTGGTATGCTGTAAATAAGAAAATCCCATCCTTGCGTCGGCAGGATTGCTAGCTAGGTTCCAGGTGGTCTGCCATGTTTGTATCTCTGACAGAAATAATACAACTCTTCTATATATGAAACTCATTTAGACACTTTTAGGACAACCTGCTTCCTGCATCTATTATGGAATGACCAAGGTCATTGTGCTATATTTATTTCTATAATATTCATATAGCATCTTGAGCCACAAATTTTGCAAATGATTGATGTAAAAAGTACCAGAACAGCACAATATTGTAATAAGAGCAGCAACAGCAAAGGCACACCAGCAACAAAAAAAGATTGCTGTTATTTCTCTTTTGTTCTTGGAGAAAATAAACATTTCTAATATATAGTCTAAAGCATTTCTATTTTCACTGGCTCCAAGATCCTTCAATATCTGGAAAGGTGACTAAAGAAATATTTGAAAAATACTTCACAAGCAAACATGCAAAAAGGGAAGTCTATAATGTGTTTTTTCTCTGTTAAAAACATTTTGTTACCAAGCATTGAGAAAAGTAGTATTTCATGGCTCAGGCATATACATCTTGATAATGTCACTGCATCATAACAAAATATGGTTGAGTTGATATTTGAAATCAAAAGACTGAAAACTGTTTCAGATACTGCTCACCATAGTGTTGTTCCCTGTGGGAACAGAAGAGAATAATGAGGATGTAGAAATAATAAGAATGGTCTTCTTGATTCTTTTTTTCTAGGTATAACAGAGCTTTATTGGGATTTTGGAAATGGAAATATTTTAGTAATCAAATCAGTTTTCAATCAATATCTAAAGAAATTTTTTTTCCATTGAAGAAAAAAAAAAAAAAAAAGAGGGAGAGAAAAACTGTCAACTCCTTCCAAAGTAATCTGTAAATATTAAAGCCTGAATTCTGGAATATTAAAATCTTATAGATCATCGTTCCGTTCTCCCCTTTTCACCAAGTAAATGGCATGACAAACAGAGAGAAATTTAACCACTGGATTTATTAAAACACCAAAGAATATTTCCACTTTTTTCTTTGGTTGAGAAAAATTTTAAGGTATTATTATCCTGAAAAACCACCCCCATACTAACTGCTGGAGCGCCAGTAAAGCATAAAAGATCTTTCTGACTAGTTTTTCTCTGACAGTTACAGTGCATAGGGCCTACTAACAATGTACTAGAGATTCTCCTATCTATTTCTATTAAAAAAGTAAAAGGTGACTTTTTATTAACATGACAGTTACTTCATTTGCTTTCTTGAGGAGATATGCTTTGAAACAAACTGAGCAACTTTGTATATTTACATGGGAGTTTTTATTTTTAATTTTATTTTTTGGTGAAAGTATGTACAGCCAAAGATAGGCCATTTTAACATTTTCTACACGTGCAATTCAATAACATTGGTTACATTCTTCAAGTTGTGTTACCATTCTCACTATCTTTTTCTGCATTATTCTACCATCATTATTTTAAACTCACCACCCACTAAGCATTTTATCCAATCTTTCAAGTTCCTGAAGTCAGTTTGATCTTTAACACAGCACAAAGCTCAAAGCAAGCATATGGCAGCGTTTTTATAAAAGTAGAAGGTAACGCAGACATTAATGAGAGCTATGGGGCAGTTCTACTCTGTCCTATAGGGTCGCTATGAGTCGGAATCAAATCGACGGCACTGGGTTTTTTATGAGCTGGTAGCCAGGAAGCCTGTGTTCTGGCCTTCAGCCTGAGCCACCACACTCATCAAGGTCCTGGAGTGATTTACTCTCTCACCTGTTTCCCTCTTTGAAGAATGAGTCTTCTCTCACTTAACAAGCATGCTTGGCACTTCTTGTTGCTGTCGTTAGGTGCCATCAAGTCGGTTCTGACTCATAGCGATCCTACGCACAACAGAACGAAACACTGCCCAGTTCTGAGCCATCTTTATAATCGTAGTTATGCTTGAGCTCATTGCTGCAGCCACTGTGTCAATCCACCTCTTTGAGGGTCTTCCTCTTTTCTGCTGACTCTGCACTCTGCCAAGCATGATGTCCTTCTCCAGAGACTGATCCCTCCTGAAAACATGTCTAAAGTATGTAAGACACAACCTCGCCATCCTTGCTTCTAAGGAGCATTCTGGTTGTACTCCTTCTAAGTCAGATTTGTTTGTTCTTTTGGCAGTCCATGGTATATTCAATATTCTTCACCAACACCACAATTCAAAGGCATCAACTCTTCTTCGGTCTTCCTTATTCATTGTCCAGCTTTCACATGTATATGATGAAATAGAAAATACCATGCCTTGGGTCAGGCGCACCTTAATCTTCAGCGTAACATTGCTCTTCAACACTTTATAGAGGTCCTTTGCAGCAGATTTACCCAATGCAATGTGTCTTGATTTCTTGACTGCTGCTTCCATGGCTGTTGATTGTAGATCCAAGTAAAATAAAATCCTTGACAACTTCAATCTTTTCTCCATTTATCATGATGTTGCTCATTGGTCCACTTGTGAGGATTTTTATTTTCTTTATGTTGAGGTGAAATCCATACTGAAGGCTATGGTCTTTGATCTTCATTAGTAAGTGCTTCAAGTTCCCTTCACTTTCAGCAAGCAAGGTTGTGTCATCTGCATAACACAGGTTGTTAATGAGTTTTCCTCCAATGCTGATGCCCTGTTCTACTTCATATAGTCCAGCTTCTCGGATAATTTGCTCAGCATACAGATTAAAGAGGTGTGGTGAAAGAATACATCCCTGATGCACACCTTTCCTGACTTTAAACTAATCAGTATCCCCTTGTTCTGTCCGAACAACTGCCTCTTGATTCTATGTAAAGATTCCTCATGAGCACAATTAACTGTTCTGGAATTCCCATTCTTTGTACTGTTATCCATAATTTGTTCTGATCCACACAATCGAATCTCTTAGCATAGTCAATAAAACACAGGTAAACATCCTTCTGGTATTCTCTGCTTTCAGCCAGAATCCATCTGACATCAGCAATGTTATCCCTGGTTCCACGTCCTCTCTTGAAACTGGCCTGAATTTCTGACAGTTCTCTGTTGATATACTGCTGTAGCCATTTTTGAATGATCTTCAGCAAAATTTTGCTTGCATGTGATATTAATGGTGTTGTTCTATAACTTCCACATTTGGTTGGATAACTTTTCTTGGGAATAGGCATAAATACAGATCTTTTCCTGTCAGTTGGCCAGGAAGCTGTCTTCCATATTTCTTGGCATAGGTGAGTGAGTACCTCCAGTGCTGCATCTGTTTGTTGAAGCATCTTAATTGATATTCCATCAATTCCTGGAGCCTTGTTTTTTGCCAATGCCTTCAGAGCAGCTTGGACTTCTTCCTTCAGTACCATCAGTTCTTGATCATATGCCACCTCTTGAAATGGTTGAACATTGACTAATTCTTTTTGGTATAATGAATTTGCGTATTCCTTCCATCTTCTTTTGTTCCTTCCTGCGTCGTTTAATATTTTCCCCATAGAATCCTTCACTATTGCAACTCGAGGCTTGAATTTTTTCTTCAGTTTTTTCAGCTTGAGAAATGCCAAGCCTATTCTTCCGTTTTGTTTTTCCATCTCCAGCTCTTTGCACATGTCATTATAATACCTTTTCTTCTCGAGATGCCCTTTGAAATCTTCTGTTCAATTCTTTTACTTCCTTTTGCTTTAGCTGCTTGACGTTCGAGAGTAAGTTTCTGAGTCTCCTCTGACATCCATCTTGGTCTTTTCTTTCTTTTCTGTCTTTTCAATGACCTCTTGGTTTCTTCATGTATGATGTCCTTCCACAACTTGTCTGGTCTTCGGTCACTAGTGTTCAATGGCGAGACTCAAAATGAGAAGAAACAGCTGCAAGCATCTATTAATAATCGGAAACTGGAATGTACAAAATATGAATCTAGGAAAATTGGAAATCGTCAAAAATGAAATGGAATGCATAAACATCAACATCCTAGGCACTAGTTAGCTGAAATGTACTGACATGGGCCATTTTGAATCAGACTATCATATAGTCTACTATGCTGGGAATGACAACTCGAAGAGGAATGGTGTTGCATTCATCGTCAAAAAGAATATTTCAAGATCTATCCTGAAGTACAACGCTGTCAGTGATAGGATAATATCCGTATGCTTACAAGAAAGACCCGTTAATACGACTATTATTCAAATTTATGCACCAACCACTAGGGCCGAAGATGAGGAAATAGAAGATTTTTATCAGCTGCTGCAGTCTGAAATTGATCAAACATGCAATCAAGATGCATTGATAATTACTGGTGATTGGAACTCAAAAGTTGGAAACAAAGAAGGATCAGTAGTTGGAAAATATGGCCTTGGTGATAGAAACAATGCCGGAGATCAAATGACAGAATTTTGCAAGACCGACGACTTCTTCATTGCAAATACCTTCTTTCACTAACATAAAAAGTGACTATATATGGGACCTCACCAGACAGAACACACTTGGTGCTTAAAACAACTAAAATAAGTGAAAATTCTTTCACTACACTCTAGAAAGGAAAAAAAAAAAAAAAAGTACAAGTCCCAAGTGATGAGTTGAATTATTATTCCTTGTTAATAGTACAAACAAAAACCCATTGCCATAGAGTCGGTTGATACTCATAGTGACCCCATAGGATAGAGTAGAACTGCCCCATAAGTTTCCAAGGAGCAGCTGGTGGATTCAAACTGTTGACCTTTTAGTTAGCAGCTGAGCTCTTAACCACTGCATCACCAAGGCTCCCTTAATGACACAGTGAAATAAATTATAAAAGAATCAATAAGCAATACAATAATAAGAGACTTTTTTAAGTAATGATAAATATGAAACATCATTTTACGCACAATAGTACAGGATGACCCAAGGCAGTACCTCTATTTCAAATTGAAGAGTAGTCTGCTGTCTTAGAAGAGTAGCAGGTTCATAAATTAACTATAAGGTGCTGCTTTTAGCTTTTAGTGAACATCGTTAATTTTCAAAATGGCATCCAGTGATAAGACATTCTTCAAGGCTTGAAATGGTCACGTGGTTACAGGAGATTTAGTGTTCACACATACCAAAGAAGGTAAGAGGCTGAGTGAGGCAATGGAGAACACGGGACCCATATCTTCAGGACCAATTTTTTGCAGCAAATATCTTTCAATGCTTTCAATGGCTAAAACTCTATGGATAGTGGATTGGTCAAGCTTTTTCAGTTGCAAGTGACATAAATCCACATGATCCCATAGAGCCACACCAGGAATGGTAGGGGTGGAGATGAACCCTCCTAATAACTTATCCTAGATTCTGAAGTTCTGAATCCTGTCAGTTCACTGACATCCATTCTCTCTCTCTCCACATATCTTTCTGTCCTTCTTACCTTCTCTGTTTTTCCATGAGTGCTTGCTCCATTCTCTTAGGCCACTGAGATCAAGAGCCCACACCAGAATCGAGTGGTTGCAGTAGGTATAAAACAATTATAATGTATTTGTGGGGAAACAAATAAAAATACACATATACTACTGATAAAATTTTAAACTAACAGTCCTTGTATTAAATTCTACATAGCAAATACTATTATAACTAATATTCAGTGAAGAAGAAAAATTTCCAAAGTTAGATGCCACTAGTTTCATTCTGGCTAATTATGGGAGAGTTTTGTTATACCCCTTAATTCTACAAACATGTTTTTTATGTTTCAGGCCCTATGCTGGGGATGCAAGGATGAATATGACACTGATCCTGCTCACAAAGAACAATATATATGATTACAACGCCACGCAACATGACACGCATTACAGAGTGTTGTGGGAACACAAAGAAGGAAAAGATTTATTCAAGCCTCTTATGTTTCAGTTACTATCCTAGACATTGAGGATACAGCAGTGAAGAAGCAAAGCAGCAAGAATTATCCATCCTTAAGGACTGGCATTCTTTCATAAATCTTTAAGCATAGGTTTGATATAGTCAGAGAGAGATGGGGAATGGATATCACGGGCAGAGGAGGCAGCATGAGCAAACGTACTGAGGGGTGGAAGTGCATGTCATGGAACGTGTCAGTAGTAGTCAAAGATGGCTGAAGCACAAGACACGCACAGGTGTCAAGAAGGGGATGACAGCTAAGATGGGATCAAATGCCAAAGGGCAAAAAGCGTCATAATAAGTTGACAGGTAAAAATATCATTTTGAAGATGAGCCAACAAAATTGCAAACAGATCATAGGTAAGGAAGAATTATCAGAGAAATTTGTTGATTTCCACAAACTGTGAAACAGAATACCCCATCTCCTGCATTCACCATTACTCATACAATATGTCTGTTCAGTCACAGTTTCAAACCTTTGCTCATGATAGTTCATTTGAAACACCTTCTCTACTTCCTGAACCTCTTCACGCAACCCTATTACCACCACCATTATACTTGAGAACATCTCCTTATTCTTCAATTTGCTCAAATGACACCTTCGAAGTCTTCCTTCAAGCCCTTTGCCCTGTCACTAAGCAATATTGGCCATGCTCTATGTTCTCATTGCACCTCGTACATGCTGCCAATGTAGTACAGATCATGTTACTTTAGTTATAAGTTTAAATTTCTGTTGTCTCACATTAAAATAGGAGTCCTCCAAAGACTCAGACCATGTTTTCTTAACCTGGTACATTCACCATCTAGCAGAGCATCTGGTATATGCGTGGTATGTATCAAATGATTTTGAGTGTGGGCTTCGGAGCCAGGGTTCCTGGGTTTAAATCTTGGAATCTTGACTTGCTAGTTTGTGATCTGGACAAATTGTTTAACCTTTTATGCTCCATTTTCCTCATTTGAAAAGTGGGGGTAATAATTGGATCTATTTCAGAGGGTTGCTATAAGGATTAAATAAGTTAATTTGTAAAAGGCGTACGACAACATCTGAAACACGGTAAGCACTAATAAGTGTTGTTATTATTATTGTTATTGCTCACCTTATCATTTAATGAATTCATGGATGAAGTGCAGGTTGGGGAAGGAGTTCTTGACATGTGAGAGATACAGCTTTCGGGAAAGAACCATTACATATATATATATATATATATATATATATATATAAAAAACCTATAAGAAGACTAAAATTTTTTAAGAAGGTATTTTGTGTGAACTTTTTTTTTTTTATGGTATGGGCATAAGAATGGGTGTTGAAGTCAGACTGTCCAGATGTGAACCTTGGCTTCACCATACGCTAGCTGTGTGGCCTTGGACAAATCACACTCTCTGAGCCTCAATTTCCTTTTCTGAAGTGGGATTAGTAAGGATTGTTATAAGAACTAACTGAATAATGCATATAAAGTGACCGACATGATGTCTGGCACAAATGAAGCACTGATAAATGCTTCCTGCTATGATGAGTGTTGAGCCCTGGTCACACAGTGGTTAAGAGCTACAGCTGCTAACCAAAAGATGGAAGTTCGAATCCACCAGCCACTCCTTGGGATCTCTATGGGGCAGTTCTACTCTGTCCTATATGGTTGCCAATGGGTGTGGTTTGGGTTTTTTAAGATGACTGTTAAGTAAGATAGCTTTTATTGAGCTCTTGATATACTTTGATCAAGAATATTATGCTTTTTTTTTTTTTTAATATTCTGTTCAGTTTTATTTCATCCACAAATTCAAGTCAAGGACAGACTACATTATGTTGGAATTGTATTTTAACCAGCTTTCTAGAATGCCTACATACGCAATAATAACAGAAACATGATGTTTCTCTGAAATTGACCTCAATCATTCATTACTGCCTAGACATTGAGGAGCAAAATTCTTCAGCTTTGTGTAATGTCAAGCTCAGTGCATGTCCCAGTTTCAAAAAGAAGACAATTATGCAGATGGAGAAAACAGATGGATTGTATCGGTGAGTGTTTATCATTTTTTTAATATTTTGAAACCAGATGTGCTATATACACATAGCTAGTTGCCTTCTAAGGAAGCTTCATTGGTGGGTAACTAATCTTTAATAAGAAATTACAATGTTTTCATCCAGCTTAGATCAACTATTTTTTAATATACAATTGGACAGCCACTGCTGCAAGCCTTTAGAAAATAAGAAACAGATGCTTAATAGAAGGAATACTATCAGCCAAGGAATTCCTGATGATCTTTTTACAAAATGTAAACTTACATATTTTATGAGTCCTTTAATGAACTGCTATAGAACAACTTCAGCAGTCAAAACATTTCTTGAAAATAGACATGAACAATTTGTCACTTGTTACCATCTTCACAATTGCACTCCTGGGAAAACGGGTAAAATGGTGGCTCTTACTATGTTATTAACAACATCTGTTATTTGCCATAGACCTGATTGGATACTTTGGAGAAAGGAGGAGTTACAATAAATAAACCAAGATGCTTCTATTTCTCTAGGTGTTTCTGCTAGACCTGGCAAAGACCCCTTGTTAGAGAAGACTACGTCTGTGCTAGCTGTGCTCAGAGGGGAAAGGCACCGTTAAGTTCAGAGCAAGGCCAGAGAGATTGTGTTCTCTTTCAGGGATGACTTTAGAAGAGGAAAGACCAGTAAGGACTTGGATCCTTGTAAGCAGGACTGTAGGTTACAAGTCTATAGGCAGCCCTAGGTCGTGCCTATCAGGGCAAAAATTTAACCTTCTATTGACCTAATCTAAATGTGAAATTGAATGAAAGGAAGTAGAAAGCAAAAGTCGCCTAGTCCATTTCTGAATTGCACCTCTGCTGAATGTAGTTGTACATCCCCTGCATCTCCACAAGCTGGAACATAAAAGCAAAGATTAAGATCATGAGAATTAACTCCTCTCAAAATTCAGCTCCATCTCCAATGCCAATCTCGTATGTTCTTCACCATGATTAGTGATTTATAATGCTTGTTTACCGTATGAGGAAGCAGAACAAGGAATAAGCAAAAGGAAAAAAAAAAAAGGAGCAGAGGAGATTATAGAAGAGGATTTGAGGAACATTGCAAGTACCCTGTACTCAACATTATACCAAAGGGTGAAGGTAGGTTTTTAAACAATTTAATAAAAAAAAAAAAAATGAAGTAGCATCTTATCAACTCTACCTCGGCATTGTCTATGGGAGAAGATAGAGGTCTAATCGTCCAATGGTGTTAAAGTTATCAAATTTAGAATAGAAAGGTGTGGAGAAACAATTTCTTCTCCTACAAATGCACCCAAGCTATTTCCTTTGTAAAAAAAAAAAAATTTTTTTTTTGCTCTTATGATCTTTGGGAGGTCCAAAAAAAAAAAAAAGAGAGATACTAGTCACGCTAGGAATTTGATGCCTATGAAAACCCCAAACTTCAGAAAATTCAGTGTAAAATACAACAGGTTACTGTCAGACACCACTTAGGATACCCCATACAAGCCTGAGCAGTAGCCAAAAATGGGTAATCCTTAGCTACGTGGCCTGCATGTACAGTTCAAGTAAACTAATACTGATTAGTTCAATTTTTCAATAAATATTTTTGAGTGTTCTAATATTTAAAGCCCAAAGGAGTCCTGGTGGTGCAATGGTAAAGCGCTCAGCTGCTAACCAAAACTTCAGTGGTCCAAAACATCAGCTGTTTCACAGGAGAAAAGACTTGGCGATCTGCTCCAGTAAAGATTACAGCCTTGGAAACCCTATACCAAAAAAAACCCAAACTCAGTGCCATCAAGTCGATTTTGACTCATAGCGATCCTACGGGACAGAGGAGAACTGCCCCATAGAGTTTCCAAGGAGCACCTGGGGGATTCGAACTGCTGACCCTTGGGTTAGCACCCATAGCACTTAACCACTACCCCACCAGGGAGGAAACCCTATAGGTCAGTTTTATTGTATCGTATAGGGTCACTATGAGTTGGAATCGACTCAATGGCACACAACAACAATAACAATGTGTAAAGCCCCAGTGCTAGTGCTACGAACTATTCAAGATGTTGTTACGTTGTTAAGTGTCATTGAGTCAGTTCCAACTCATAGTGATGATCCAATGTACAACAGAATGAAACACTGCCTGATCCTGTGTCAACCTCACACTAGTTGCTATGTTTGAGCATGTTGTTGCAGCCACTATGTCAATCCATCTCTTTGAGAGTCTTCCTCTTTTTCACTGACCTTCCACTTTACCAGTCATGATGCCTTTCTCCAGGGACTGGTCCTTCCTGAAAACACATCCAAAGTACGTAAGATGAAGTCTCGTCATCCTCTCTTCTAAGGAGCATTCTGGCTGTACTTCTTCTGAGACAGATTTGTTCGCTCTTCTGGCAATCCGTGGTATATTCAATGTTCTTTCCCAACACCATAATTCAAAGGCATCAATTCTTCTTTGGTCTTCCTTATTCATTGTTCAAGATACGTTGATATAGATAACACAGACTCTGCTCTTAAGGAACTCATAGCCTTCTAGAGGTGATAAAAAAATGAATGTAAATATGACAGAGACTGCTATTTACCAATCAGTACCTCTTTAAAAAAAAAAAAAATTTTTTTAATCTCTTTACTAGCATCCAACTAACTGGCTACATACCTCTTGCAATTAAAATGTAATTAAATTTTGGTTAATGAAACATAAGCAGAAGAGTTGTTCGGGATTCCTGAAAAGGCCTCTTAAGGGGAGTTGATACAGCTGAGAGGTGGGCCCTTTTTTCCTTCCTCCTTCCTCTTTTCTGTAACACAAATGGCTAGAGCTCTAGCATCCCATACTGGATAATGAGGTGACCTTCAGGATGGAAGTGCTAGGCTGGACAAACTGAAAGACAGAACAAAAACTAGCTCCTCTTGAACAAGGAGTCTACATACCAGACCTAAACTGTATATAACCTGACAGTTTTTACATTAGAGGATAATTAAGCTCAGTCTTATGTAAGCTAAGCCTAATATTAACTGATACATTAAATTACTATAATTCATGCTGGAAAATAATAAGTGCTATTAAAAAAAAAAAAACCCCAAAAATTCATGCTGGAAAATAATAAGTGCTATTAGGTGCTACAAGAATACAGGAAGGGGAAAAGTTGATCAAAGAAGACTGTAGATGAGGTTGTATGTGAACTAGGCTTGTAAAGGTGGGTAGAACTTGGACATACAGAGACTTCCAGTGTCGCAAACAAGGTGACCAAGTACTTAAAAAAAAAAAAAAAAAGTACTTAGAGGTAGGAAAATCCAGGTGTACAAACAAAACAGGAGTAATTCATTTGATTGCTCTATAGGACCATAAAGGGAATGACTCTATGGGCCATAAAATGGAAGGGAGAGTTGGAAAGCTAGTTTGAAGATTGAATGCCAGACTCACATTTGGATCTCATTGTTCAGAGGAGGGGTCTGAAGCTTTATGAGCTGCAGAATGACATGATCAGAGTTGAACTTCACAAAGGTAATATGTGGGAAGATAATCTATGGGTAAAACATACGAAAGTTAGGAATGAGTGGAAACTGGAAGCAGAGAGACTAGTAAAAAAGACTATTGCATTAGTTCAGGGAAGAGATAATGACTTAATAGTAACATACAATTAAATGCAATCATTGTTTTGACTTTAAAGTGGAATTTTAAAATCTTTTCCTTATCTCTATTTTTCCATTTGATTTTTGTAATTTTTGTCCTGAAGCTTGTATCTTGGCATTTTGTATTCTGAAGACTTAATTCACTGTTGAGATATTGGAACTCATGCCCAGTGATTAAGGACATTTTGGAAGTTTTGAACAGAGAACAAATCACCTGCTGGAGATTCATAATACCTACGATACAATTGGTTTTGCCTACCCACAGAAAATTTTACAGTTGTGGTTTTAATAAGACAAACATTTCACAACTAAAAGTGTCTATGAGAAATACTAATGTCTATGGAAAATTTTGGAGCCCTGGTCACGCAGTGGTTATAGAGCTAGGGTGGTAATCAAAAGGTCGGCAGTTCGAATCTACCAGCTGCTTCTTGGAAATGCTATGGGGAAGTTATAGTCTGTGCAGTAGGGTCACTGTGAGTCAGAATTAACTCAATGGCAAAGGGTTTGGTTTTCTGTTTTTTTTTGGTATGGAAAATTCAGAGCAGAATTTTGAGATGTATTCGACTACACAACTTAACCACCAAATTAATACTCACTACTTTATCCATACCATTCAAAGTAAAATCAATGTTTATTATGTGAACAAAAATTTATTAAAAAAAGCAAACACTCAACAAAACCTCTTGTAATTTCAACATTTCAGCATGTTTTATATGTATTTTAGCTACCAAGTTGTTTAGTTTTTCGTGTTTATTTCAAAACAATCTCATTTTTTCTCAAGCTGGAATTCAGCTCATGAAAACCAGAACTCCAGTTCATTTGGTATTGACCCAGCTGGTCCTTAGCTGAAATAATTTAAATAGTGTGGTTTCCAAATAGACTCTCTAGTTCAGTTGTTATTATCTTCCCCAGACTAGAGGCTCTGTGGTTTATAACACATCCTTCTAGTTTCTCCACAATGCCAGAATCATAATCCACTCCTCCAATTTGCATAACAAGAAATACAGTATTAGTCAACACATAGCTACTGACTTCCCACCATGAGCAAGGCAATGAGCTAGGCACCACTGGGAATACAAATGTAACCCCTGTTCACTACTGATTTATAAGTCTCAGTTCCAGGAAAAAAAAAAAAAATTGTACTAAACTCTTCCCAACCGTAGATTTACAGGAGCTCTAGCCCACTTGAAACTCCTCTGGAATAGCTCTGAGTCTGCTTAGTAGGAGTCTCATGTGTGCCTCTTAATATGGCTTCTCCATTACCATGTTCTTGTTACTGTTCTAAAGGTGTCTATCTCCATGTTCCTGTTCTACAGCTCTGGCTGCCAACCAATGCCTGTCCCACCCAAATGATACATTTTGTATTTTGCCCTACAGTGTTGATCTAGATCTGTTGTCAGAACACTGTGTTCATCTGTGCTTCACCAGGCTCCAAGAGGCTGCTCTTCACTAGACCTGTACTACACAGACTACAAATCAGAGCTGCTTAGGATCTCCAGCTCTCATAGATGTTCTAATGAAATGAAAATTAGATTTATTTTCATTGTTTTATTCTGATGCTTAGCAACAGAGACCATCTGTCTCAGTTATTTAGTGCTACTATAACAGAAATACCACAAGGGGGTGGCTTTAACAAACAGAAATTTATTTTCTCACAATTCTGGAGGCTTAAAGTCCAAACTTAGGGCTCCCGACCTAGAGGAAGTCTTTCTCCATCTGTGGGCTTTGGGGGAAGGTCCTTGCTCTTTTCAGCTTCTGTTTCTTGGTTCTTCAGAGATCTCATGTGGCATGGCATCTATCTTCCCCCATCTGTGCTTGCTTTCTTGGTTGTTTCCTCAGTCTGCACTATATCTCAAAAGAGATTGACTTAAGACACACCCTGAACAAATACTGTCTCATTAACCTTTAAAGAAAATCCATTCCCAAATGGGTTTATAACCACAGGTATACCTCTTTGTTGTCCAATCAATTCAGACTTATAGTGATCCTATAGGACAGTAGAACTGCCCCAAAGTGTTTCCAAGATTGTAATCTTTACAGAAGCAGACTGCCACACCTTTCACCCAAGGAGTGGCTAGTGGATTCAAACACCAACCTTTCAGTTAGCAACCAGGCACTTAACCAGTGCAACACCAGGGATCCTAACCACAGGTATACCAAAAACCAAACTCATTGCCTTCAAGTCAATTCCAGCTCATAGCAACCCAATAGGACAGAGTAGAGCTGCCCCGTAGGGTTTCCAAGGAGTGGCTGGTGGATTTGAACAGTCAACCTTTTGGTTAACAGCTGACCTCTTAACCACTGAGCAAGCAGGGCTCTAAACCACAGGTATAAACCAAACCAAACCCATTGCTATCAAGTTGATTCTGACCATAGGTATAGGGGTTAGAATTTACAACACATATTTGTGGGAAACAGTTCAATCCCTAACACCATCTTAGAGTGGAAATATTCCATTCACTGGGATATACTTTCCACAGGAAATGATAGAATCATTTTATTAAAATTATTTCGGGGGCTTGTAAAAGAACTATAACAATAAAATCCATACTGTGACAACGACTACAGCATTGCCTTTGTAAAGAATCCGTTTATAGGCTCATAAGTTTGCATATGAGCAGGATAGTTGTGAAGCTGCATTAGCTTATGTTTGAACTTAACAGAATTGAAGGCATGTAGGAAAAGTTTCAGTTAGAATGCTGCTATGCTGAGGAATAAAAGGCACTCTGCAGTGTAGAAATCACAGGTGAAATAGCTGCATCATTTAGGTTCCAATTCTAAGAAAACTACTTAGCAGACTAGAAATTTTAAATTCATAAACCTAAAGGACCTAAATCTTAAATAATACAGATACTACTCTAGACACATCATAGTCAAACTGATAAAAAAAAAAAAAAAAAAAAAAGATTAAAACAAAACAAAATTAAAACAGGCAGTAAAAGTCAACACATTATAATTAGGAGAGCAAAGATTTGACAACAGTTACTGATTTCTCATCAGTAGAGGCCAAAAGACCATGGACCAACATTTGTATAATAAAAGAGAAAAACAAACAAACAAAAACGTCCACCCGGAATTTCATATCCAGCAAAAGGATCCTTCAAGAATGAGATAAAGATCTTTTCATTCATAAAGACATAACATAAAAATAAAACTAAAATATTTTATTGACAGATGCGTACTATAAGATAGGCTAAAGGAAGTTTTTCTGGCAGAAGGGAAATGATACCAGAAGTAGGCTTGGATTATCAAAAAGAAACGGCAAATATCTAATCAAACATGAAAGAGTGTTCTCCTCTTTATCTTAGTCATCTAGTACTGCTGTAACAGAAATACCACAAGTCGATGACTTTAACAAAGAGAAATTTATTCTCTCATAGTCTAGGAGGCTAGAAGTCCAAATTCAGGGTGCCAGCTATAGGTGAAGGCTTTTTCTCTCTCTGTCGATTCTGGGGAAAGGTCCTTGTCATCAATCTTCCCTGGTCAAGGAGCTTCTCAGTGCAGGGACCACTGGTCCAAAGGACATGCTTTTCTCCTGGTTTTGTTTCTTGGTAGTATGAGGTCCCCATGTCTCTCTGGTTGCTTCTTTCTTTTATATCTCAAAAGAGATTGATTTAAGAGGCGGGGCCAAGACGGTTGACCAGGTAGAAGCTACCTCGGATCCCTCTTGCAACAAAGACTTGGAAAAACAAGTGAATCGATCACATACATGACAATCTATGAACACTGACCAGCAAACACAGACCTAAAGAGTTGACCTCAGTGACAAGAGACTGAGAACGAACAACCACGGGGAAGCAGCTACTGTTTTCGGAGCCTGGAGCCAGCATCCCAGTCAGGAAACCTTGGTGCCGGGCTTTGGACTGGGCGCAAGGGAGCTGAGCATGGCATCCTGAGACGGCGCAAACACAGGACGCAGCGCCAACCCCCAGAAGTAACCTCAGGGGAAGCCCAGCCAGTGCACGCAGGCAGTGCAGCGACGTGGCTGACAGGACGAGAAGTCACCGGGAGGCAGCGTCCCAGCCAGGGAACCTTGGCACTGGGCTTTGGACTGGGAGCAGAGGAACTAACCACGGCTTCTGAGACTGCGCAAGAACGGGACGCGGGCCTGACCCTCGGGGGTAATCTCTACCCAGCCAGCGCACATAGTCGACGTGCCCCTCCGGAATCTCAGATAAAACAGTCATCCCAAGCAAGATAAGTAACAGTAACTTTGTCTATATTCCGGGGTGCTACTCTCTCCTGTTTATCTGAACCCTCCCCTCCCCTTCCCAGGCGGCTTCATTAACATTGGAATTTCCTGAGCCAGAGAGTGAACTGCCCTGCAGTTTTTCTTTCTTTCTTTTTTTTTTTTTCCTTTGGTCTTTTCCTAACCCATTCTCCTGGCCTGAGAGAAGCAGCTACGGGAAACCCAGGGGCCGAAAATCCTTCCCTAATTGGACTAAAAACACAGAACCAGCTCCAGCCAAGCATATGTGATCCACAGTCTTGGACTTTCAATCCTACAGGGAACAAGGTGGCTATTATAATGCAAAGGCATTTCTGATAGGGATCTGCCTGTAATTGTTTTAGCGGATTACTGGAAAGACAAGTTTCCCAGGTCTGATATCTCTGCATATTCAACAGAGCCCTCACTGACCCACAACAGGGAACTGAGGGTTGAAGCTCCCCCCAGACCACCTAGCCTCCTGCCTTAGGGGTCTAAGGAGGGTGACACCTACAAATCTGTAGAGGTACTTGCATTGGGGGCCTAAGGTACTGCTGCAGAGCCCACCCACCAAGGTGCTTTAGGAATAGAGACACACCTACCTCACTGGCACTTGGGGGAAGCCTGTCAACATCTTGCCCCCCCTGGAGTGTGAACCTCTGCTGCTACTAGAATCTGGTGCACACAACTATCACCACTACTTCTCTAGGTGGATAGGTGACAGTCTGCACCACACGCTTGATGACCCAAAATCAGATTCTACTCAAGAATAGAGAATGGATTCAGGCTTATATAGCTGGTAACAGCCCAAACCAGCTGGTAATAGGACATAAGTGAGTCAAGGGCTACAACAATCAAGACAGCGCAATCTGGTAGCCCATCTACGTATATTGAAAGAAAACAAAACAACATAAGACTCAGTGAGCAAATATAGAATAAATCACTACAATATCTTACAGATGGCTCGGAGACAGCAGTCGATATCAAACCACATAAAGAAGCAGACCATGATTGCTTCTACAACTCCCCAAACTAAAGAATCAAAATCTTTCCCAAATGAAGATACAATCCTGGAATTGCCAGATACAGAATATAAAAAAACTAATTTACAGAATGCTTCAAGACATCAGGGATGACCTCAGAAATGAAATAAGGCAATCTACAGAAAAAGCCAAGGAACACACTGATAAAACAGTTGAAGAACTCAAAAAGATTATTCAAGAACATAGTGGAAAAATTAATAAGTTGCAAGAATCCATAGAGAGACAGCATTCAGAAATCCAAAAGATTAACAATAAAATTACAGAATTAGATAACGCAATAGCAAGTCAGAGGAGCAGACTCGAGAAGTTGGAATGCAGAGTGGGAGATCTGGAAGACCAGGGAATTGACACAATATAGCTGAAAAAAAATCAGATAAAAGAATTAAAAAAAAAAAAGAAGAAACCCTAAGAATCATGTGGGACCCTATCAAGAAGAATAACTTGCATGTGGAGTCCCAGAACAGGGAGGGATAACAGAAAACACAGAGAGAATAGCTGAAGATCTGTTGGCAGAAAACTTCCCTGACATCATGAAAGACGAAAGGATATCTATACAAGATGCTCATCGAACCCCATTTAAGACTGATCCAAAAAGAAAATCACCAAGACATATTATCATCAAACTTGCCAAAACCAAAGATAAACAGAAAATTTTAAAAGCAGCCAGGGATAAAAGAAAGGTCTCCTACAAAGGAGAACCAATAAGTTCAGACTACTCAGCAGAAACCATGCAGTCAAGAAGGCAATGGGATGGCATATACAGAGCACTGAAGGAGAAAAACTGCCAGCCAAGGATCATATACCCAGCAAAACTCTTTCTGAAGTATGAGGGAGAAATTAAGACATTTACAGATAAACACAAGCTTAGAGAATTTGCAAAAACCAAACCAAAGATACAAGAAATACTAAAGGAAATTGGTCAGAAAACCAATAATGTCAGATACCAGCACAACAAAAGGTCACAGAACAGAGTATCCTGATATCAACTCAAATAGGGAAATCACAAAAACAAATTAAGATTAATTTTAAAAAGAAAAAAATGCTCAAAACAGGGAATCATTGAAGTCAATATGTAAAAGATCACAAAAATCAAAAAGAGGGACTAAGTACAGGTGGCATAGAACTGCCATATGGAGAAGGATACAAGGCGATATAGGACAATACAAGTTAGGTTTTTACTTAGAAAAATAGGGGTAAATATTAAGGTAACCACAAAGAGGTATAACAACTCCATAACTCAAAATAAAAACCAAGAAAAATGTAACGACTCAGCAAACATAAAGTCAAATACTATGAAAATGAAGAACACACAATTTACAAAGAAAAATGTCTCAGCACAAAAAAGTAAGTGGAAAAATGAAATTGTCAACAACACACATAAAAAGGCATCAAAATGACAACACTAAACACATACTTATCTATAATTACGCTGAATGTAAATGGACTAAATGCACCAATAAAGAGACAGAGAGTCTCAGACTGGATAAAGGAACACGATGTGTCTATATGCTGCCTACAAGAGACACACCTTAGACTTAGAGACACAAACAAACTAAAACTCAAAGGATGGAAAAAAATATATCAAGCAAACAATAAGCAAAAAAAAAGCAGGAGTAGCAATATTAATTTCTGACAAAATAGACTTTAAAGTTAAATCCACCACAAAGGATAAAGAAGGACACTACGTAATGATTAAAGGGACAATTGACCAGGAAGATATAACCATATTTAATATTTATGCACCCAATGACAGGGCTGCAAGCTACATAAAACAAACTTTAGCAGAACTGAAAAGTGAGATAGACACTCCACAATTATAGCAGGAGACTTCAACACACCACTTTCGGAGGACAGGACTTCCAGTAAGAAGCTCAATAGAGACACGGAAGACCTAATTACAACAATCAACCAACTTGACCTCATTGACTTATACAGAACACTCCACCCAACTGCTGCAAAGTATATTTTTTTTTCTAGTGCACATGGAACATTCTCTAGAATAGACCACGTATTAGGTCATAAAACAAACCTTTGCAGAATCCAAAACATCGAAATATTACAAAGCATCTTCTCCGACCACAAGGCCGTAAAAGTGGAAATCAATAACAGAAAAATTAGGGAAAAGAAATCAAATACTTGGAAACTGAACAACACCCTCCTGAAAAAAGACTGGGTTATAGAAGACATTAAGGAGGGAATAAAGAAATTCATAGACTGCAACGAGAATGAAAATACTTCCTATCAAAACCTCTGGGACACAGCAAAAGCAGTGCTCAGAGGTCAATTTATATCGATAAATGCACACAAACAAAAAGAAGAAAGAGCCAAAATCAGAGAACTGTCCCGACAACTTGAACAAATAGAAAGTGAGCAACAAAAGAATCCATCAGGCACCAGAAGAAAACAAATAATAAAAATTAGAGCTGAACTAAATGAATTAGAGAACAGAAAAACAATTGAAAGAATTAACAAAGCCAAAAGCTGGTTCTTTGAAAAAATTAACAAAATTGATAAACCATTGGCCAGACTGACTAAAGAAATAGAGGAAAGGAAACAAATAACCCAAATAAGAAACGAGATGGGCCACATCACAACAGACCCAACTGAAATTAAAAGAATCATATCAGATTATACAAAAAGTTGTATTCTAACAAATTTGCAAACCTAGAAGAAATGGATGAATTCCTAGAAAAACACTACCTACCTAAACTAACACAATCAGAAGTAGAACAATTAAATAGACCCATACAAAAAAAGAGATTGAAACGGTAATCAAAAAACTCCCAACAAAAAAAAGCCCAAGCCTGGACAGCTTTACTGCAGAGTTCTACCAAACTTTCAGAGAAGAGTTAACACCACTACTACTAAAGGTATTTCAAAGCATAGAAAATGACAGAATACTGCCTAACTCATTCTATGAAGCCACCATTTCCCTGATACCAAAACCAGGTAAAGACATCACAAAAAAAGAAAATTACAGACCTATATCCCTCATGAACATAGATGCAAAAATCCTCAACAAAATTCTAGCCAATAGAATTCAACAACATATCAAAAAAATAATCCACCACGACCAAGTGGGATTTATACTAGGTATGCAAGGCTGGTTTAATATTAGAAAAACCGTTAATGTAATCCACCATATAAATAAAAGACAAAAACCACATGATCTTATCAATTGATGCAGAAAAGGCATTTGACAAAGTCCAACACCCATTTATGATAAAAACTCTCACCAAAATAGGAATTGAAGGAAAATTCCTCAACATAATAAAGGGCATCTATGCAAAGCCAACAGCCAACATCACTCTAAATGGAGAGAGTCTGAAAGCATTTCCCTTGAGAACGGGAACCAGACAAGGATGCCTTTTATCACCGCTCTTATTCAACACTGCTAGAGGTCCTAGCCAGACCAATTAGGCTAGACAAAGAAATAAAGGGCATCTGGATTGGCAAGCAGGAAGTAAAATTATCTCTATTTGCAGATGACATGATCTTATACACAGAAAACCCTAAGGAATCCTCCAGAAAACTACTGAAACTAATAGAAGAGTTTGGCAGAGTCTCAGGTTATAAAATAAACATACAAAAATCACTTGGATTCCTCTACATCAACAAAAAGAACATCGAAGAGAAAATAACCAAATCAATACCATTCACAGTAGCCCCCAAGAAGATAAAATACTTAGGAATAAATCTTACCAAAGATGTAAAAGACCTATACAAAGAAAACTACAAAGTACTAGTGCAAGAAACTACAAGGGACCTACATAAGTGGAAAAACATACTTTGCTCATGGATAGGAAGACTTAACATAGTAAAAATGTCTATTCTACAAAAAAAAAAAAAAAAAAAAAAATTTTTTTTTTTTTTAACCAAAAGCCAGCTATAAATACAATGCACTTCCGATCCAAATTACAATGACATTTTTTAATGTGATGGAGAAACAAATCACCAAGTTCATATGGAAGGGAAAGAAGCCTCGGACAAGTAAAGCATTTCTGAAAAAGAAGAAGAAAGTGGGAGGCCTCACTCTACCTGATTTTAGAACCTATTATACAGCCACAGTAGTCAAAACAGCCTGGTACTGGTACAACAACAGGCACATAGACCAGTGGAACAGAATTGAGAACCCAGATATAAATCCATCTACATATGAGCAGCTGATATTTGACAAAGGCCCAGTGTCAGTTAATTGGGGAAAAGATAGTCTTTTTAACAAATGGTGCTGGCATAACTGGATATCCATTTGCAAAAAAATGAAACAGGACCCATACCTCACACCATGCACAAAAACTAACTCCAAGTAGATCAAAGACCTAAACATAAAGACTAAAACGATAAAGATCATGGAAGAAAAAATAGGGACAACCTTAGGAGTCCTAATACAAGTCATAAACAGAATAGAAAACATTACTAAAAATGACGAAGAGAAACCAGATAACTGAGAGCTCCTAAAAATCAAACACCTATGCTCATCTAAAGACTTCACCAAAAGAGTAAAAAGACCACCTACAGACTGGGAAAGAATTTTCAGCTATGACATCTCCGACCAGCGCCTGATCTCTAAAATCTATATGATTCTGTTAAAACTCAACCACAAAAAGACAAACAACCCAATCAAGAAGTGGGCAAAGCATATGAACACGCACTTCACTAAAGAAGATATTCAGGCAGCTAACAGATACATGAGAAAATGCTCTCGATCTTTAGCCATTAGAGAAATGCAAATTAAAACTACCATGAGATTCCATCTCACTCCAACAAGGCTGGCATTAATCCAAAAAACACAAAATAATAAATGTTGGAGAGGCTGCAGAGAGATTGGAACTCTTACACACTGCTGGTGGGAATGTAAAATGGTACAACCACTTTGGAAATCTATCTGGTGTTTTCTTAAAAAGTTAGAAATAGAACTACCATACAACCCAGAAATCCCACTCCTCGGAATATACCCTAGAGAAATAAGAGCCTTCACACGAGCAGATATATGCACACCCATGTTTATTGCAGCTCTGTTTACAATAGCAAAAAGCTGGAAGCAACCAAGGTGTCCATCAACAGATGAATGGTTAAATAAATTGTGGTATATTCACACAATGGAATACTACGCATCGATAAAGAACAGTGACGAATCTGTGAAACATTTCATAACATGGAGGAACCTGGAGGGCATTATGCTGAGCGAAATTAGTCAGAGGCAAAAGGATAAATATTGTATAAGACCACTATTATAAGATCTTGAGAAATAGTATAAACTGAGAAGAACACATACTTTTGTGGTTACGAGGTAGGGAGGGAGGGAGGGTGGGAGAGGGTTATTTACTGATTAGGTAGTAGATAAGAACTACTTTAGGTGAAGGGAAGGGCAATACTCAATACAGGGAAGGTCAGCTCAACTGGACTGGACCAAAAGCAAAGAAGTTTCCGGGATAAAATGAATGCTTCAAAGGTCAGTGGAGCAAGGGTGGGGGTTTGGGGACTATGGCTTAAGGGGACTTCTAAGTCAATTGGCAAAATAATTCTATTATGAAAACATTCTGCGTCCCACTTTGAAATGTGACATCTGGGGTCTTAAATGCTAACAAGCGGCCATCTAAGATGCATCAATTGGTCTCAACCCACCTGGATCAAAGGAGAATGAAGAACACCAAGGTCACATGACAACTGTGAGCCCAAGAGACAGAAAGGGCCCCATGAACCAGAGACTTACATCATCCTGAGACCAGAAGAACTAGATGGTGCCTGGCCACAACCGATGACTGTCCTGACAGGGAGCACAACAGAGAACCCCTGAGGGAGCAGGAGAACAGTGGGATGCAGACCCCAAATTCTCATAAAAAGACCAGACTTAATGGTCTGACTGAGACTAGAGGAATCCCGGCGGTCATGGTCCCCAAACCTTCTGTTGGCCCAGGACAGGAACCATTCCCGAAGACAACTCATCAGACATGGAAGGGACTGGACAATGGGTAAGAGAGAGATGTTGATGAAGAGTGAGCTACTTGTATCAGGTGGACACTTGAGACTGTGTTGGCATCTCCTGTGTGGAGGGAAGATAGGAGGGTAGAGAGGGTTAGAAACTGGCAAAATTGTCACAAAAGGAGAGGCTGGAAGGGCTGGCTCATTAGGGGGAGAATAAGTGGGAGTATGGAGTAAGGTGTATATAAGCTTATATGTGACAGACTGACTTGATTTGTAAACATTCACTTAAAGCTCAATAAAAATTATTAAAAAAAAAAAAGAGATTGACTTAAAACACAACCTAATCTTGTAGATTGAGTCCTGCCTCATCAACATAACTGCAGCTAATCCTGCCTCATTAGCATCATGGCGGTAGGATTTACAACACACAGGAAAACCATATCAGATGACAAAATGGTGGACAATCACACATTACTGGTAAACATGGGCTAGTTAAGTTGGCACACATTTTGGGGGTACACAATTCAATCCATAACACTCTTGTTGTATTTTGTACAGTAGAATTTATTACATATGTAATATATATGACAACCATAATGTAAAGAATGGGAGATATAAGATAAATTCACCCCTAGAGTCTCAAGGTTTCTACAATGGTTTATGAAAATTTAAATTTATTATAACCCATGAAACCACAATTAAAAACAGAATGCAAGGAGATTTAACTAAAAAGTCAATGTTGTTGTTGTTGTTAGGTGCCATCGAGTTGTTTGTGACTCATAGCAACCCCATGTACAATAGGACGAAACACTGCCTGGTCCAGTGCCATCCTCACAATGGTGGTTGTGCTTGATCTCATTGTTGCAGCCACTGTGTCAATACATCTCATTGAGAGTCTTTCCTTTTTTGCTAACCCTCGACTTTACCAAGCATGATATCCTTCTCCAGGTACTGATCTCACCTGATAACATGCCCAAAGTCTGTGAGACAAAGTCTTACCATCCTCCCTTCTATGGCGCATTCTGGCTGTACTTCTTCCAAGGCAGATTCTAAGACAGAGCTCCCCCATAGGGTTTCTAAGGAGCAGCTGATGGATTCAAACTGTCAACCTTTTGGTTAGCAGCTGAGCTCTCAACCACTGAGCCACCAGGGCTGGTGAAATAGTAAGACAGTAGATTTAAATCTAACTGTAGCAATAATTATAAAAACTAAGTGTAAATGGCCTAAACACCCCAAGTTTTTAAAAAACAATAGAGATTGTCAGGTAAGATTTAAAAAGAAAATCTATCTATGTGATGGCTATAAAAGAAAGATTTAAATGATAAGATATGGATAGGTTGAAAGTAAATGCAAAGGACAGGCATAAGAGGCTAAATTGGCTATATTAATATTTGAAAAAAATAGACTTTGAACAATGGCTTTTATCAGAGATAAAGAAGAACATTTCATAATGGTAAAAGGGTAATTCATCAGGCATATGTGCCTAATAACAGCTTCCAAACGTATGAAGCAAAATGACAGAATTAAAAGAATCCTGAGACAATCCCACTAACATACGTGACAATTATAAAACCCCTAATCTCAGTACTAGGTAGAATAACCAGAGAGAAAAAAAATTACATAAGACATAGGCCCTGCTCTAGGAGTTGGTTATTGAGGAGGATCTTCACTAGATGAGCTTCTGTAGAAGGGACATTCTCTATGTTTGTAACCTCATTTATTGATGATAAAAAAATAAGAGAAGTTTTAATAAATGAGTAGATCTGAAGTATTCTTATTACTATTTTTCTATATGTTCCATTGAGCTCATGGCTGGTGCAAATGTTTCATGCGCTTGGCAGCTAACCTAAAGATCGGAGGTTTGAATCTGCCCAGAGGTGCCTTGAAAAAAAGGCTTGCCAATCTGCTTCCAAAAAAATCAGCTATTGAAAACCCTACGGAGGCTCTCTCCTAGCCACCGTCTTGGAGCCTTTTACACTTGTAAGAAATAATACAGAGAGATCCTATGCATACTTTATTCACTTTCCTCTAAAGGCAGCATCTTGAAAAACTATAGTACAACACCACAACCATGATATTGACATTGATGCAGTCGAGATACAGAACACTTCCATCATTGAAAGGATCCCTTATATTGCCATTTTATAGACACACTCACTTCCCTCCCCACCCGCCACTCTAAAAACTCTAGCATATATTGATTGTCTTTTTTCATGAAGTCTGAAATCTTCCTGATTTTTATTAGGCAAGTTATTTTCTATTGTAATTTGGACATTTTGGTTATTATGAGGCCTTGAATCTTATTTAAGCCTTCTGATCATTTATTTAGCTTCCTATGGGACCACTCCTAGGAGCCCTCATGGTACATGGTTAAGTGTTTGGCTGCTAACTGAAAGGTCAACAGTCCAAACCCATCAGCTGCTCTGTGGGAGAAAGATGTGGTAGTATGCTCCCATAAGGATTACAGCCTTGAAAACCCTATGGAGCAGTTCTTCTCTGTCCTATATGGTTGCTATGAGTCAGAATCAACTTGAAGGCAACAGGCTTGGTTTGATTTTTTTGGCACTACTCCAACAAGGAGAGGGGGAGTACTTAATTACTGCTCACCACATGGCCTTCACTGATATGGCAAAGTGGGATGTGTTTGGCATCACTTGGTGAAAGCCCTTACTCTACAATATTGTTAGGGGCCATGGAGTTAGTTCTGACTCATATAGACCCTAGGTACCACAGAATGAAACACTGCCTAGTTCTGCACCACCCTCACAATCATTGCTGTGCTTGAGCCCATCATTGCGGCCATTGTGTCAATTCATCTCGTTGAAGGTCTTCCTCTTTTTCACAGACCCTCTTCTTTACCAAGCATGGATGACTGGTTCCTCCTGAGAGCATGTCCAAAGTATGTAAGATGAAGTCTTGCCATTCTCGCTTCTAAAGAACATTCTGGCTGTACTTCTTCCCAGACAGATTTGTTCGTTCTTCTGGCAGTCCATGATATTCAATATTCTTCATCAGTGCCAAAGTGTAGGCTCACATGTTGCCATGGGTGGTAGGTGGAGCCAGTTTTTTTTTTTTTTTTTTGTATTTTGTTTTTCTGTGTGCTGTATTGACACAGTAGAGGAATTATCTTGTAAAAATATATACAGGTGTTTCTAGGCTGCCCTTTTCTGGTCCTTTAGCTAGAGAAAGAAGGCTATTCTGGAGCTTTTTTTTTTTGTGCTTACTGGCATTTCCAGCTTCTCCATCATCAGCCCTGGGATATATATGAGGAAAAAGGGAAACAAGAGAACTCAAGGTGGTGTTATTCTTCTGGCTTCTAGGTCTCTAACCAATCTCTATTTTTTATCTCCTTTTGAAGTCTCCTTATATTCGTTTTACATACAATTTTCAGGGCTTTTAGTTCTACTTTGCAGGAGGAATAGGAAAAATATGTCTACTCCATCTTCCTAAAAGTAAGTCTTATTATTCTTTTAATTTTTGTAGGATCTATAGCGATGTCTGCTCTTTCGTTCCTGGTATAGGTAATTTGTGTTTTATTTCTTTTTGCCTTGCCAGGAATTTATTAATTTTATTCAGTTTTCAAAAAAAAAAAAGTTTGAAACTTTGTTGATTTTCTCTATTGCTTGTTTTCTATTTCATTGATTTCTGCCCTTTATTATTTCCCTTCTTTTGCTAACTTTGGCTTTTAATTTACTCTTTTATTTCTAGGTTCTTAAAGTGGAAACCTACATCATTGCTTTCAAATCCTTACACTTTTCTAACATAACATATAAAATTATATATTTCTTTTAAAATACTGCTTTATGTATATCTCACAGAATTTGATGTGGTGTACACCTGCTCCTCACTTATCCGCTGTCTTATTATTCAACATTTTGCGTTGATGACAAGAGTAAACATTCTACTATCCAACTATTTTGCACATTAACAATGTACATTTGGCAGTAAAGAATGCCAAAGCGCAAGGTGAGAATAACGCTGGCTGTGATGGTTAGGGTTATGTGTCAATGTGGCTGGGCCATTATTCTCAGTGGTTTGGCAGTTTTGTGGTGATGTAGTCATCCCCCACTTTGTGATCTGATGAGGTCATCCTCCATTTTCTCATAATGCCGATTTTCACAAAACAACCCTATCTTTGGAACTTAACTGTGTTGATAAGTGAGTTGCAGGTATACTTTTGTTATTCAGTATTTAGTTTTTAAAAATTCTTGATTTTTCTTGTGCTTTTTTTTTTCTTTAGCCTATTTCAGGTTAAGAAAATGTGTATGCAAATATGAAACAGAACTAAGTAGAAATTCTAGAAATGAAAAAGTAAACATTGAATGTAAATACTTAATGGATGTAATAAAGAACAGGAATATAGTTGAAGAGAAAAATATGTGAAGTAAAATAGCTTTGAAGAATAATCGTTAGTCCTGCACAAAGGTGAAATCATAGAAAATGTATGAGATTTTTAAACAGATATGGGAGATAGAGTAAAATTCCAAAATACACCTAATCAGAGTTCAAGAAAAAGATGAAAAAATACAAAAATAAATCCGTAGAAACTTTTGCTGAATGCCCCCTGAGTATTGCTTCATTTGCAAATATTTGGAAAAAGAAGAGTTCAGTTCATTCTTTTTTCTTCATCTGCCTCCAATAGCACTCATGGAGAACACTCTCAGCCCTAACCTATGTCCTTCAAGTGGGACCCAAATTGTAACTGGCAGAGTTCTCAGAGAGTCCCCATTAGGAATGAAGTGGTTTTGCTAAGCCTCTCATCCCTTATACATAACCATAATAAAATAGAATATGTATTTGATTTTATTAGCTATAGCTGAGAATTATTTACTCGAAAAATATAGATATAAAAACAAAAACCACTTATCACTATTAATTTAGTAATCTAGATTTGCCAGCTTTTTTTCCCCTGAACTCCGGTATTTTTCAAGCTAAATATTCCATAAAATGCACCATCACATGCAATGTACTCTTCACTAACATCTGACTGATCGATTAAAAATTAGGAAATATTATCATAGAATAATAATAAATTTACCAAGTTGCATATACTTTTTTTTAATATATACAACAATTTTATGGATATTGATTTAAGAGGTGTGTGGAGTGTGCAGTGGGGAGCCCTGTGTGGCTCAGCAGTTAAGAGCTTAGCTGGTAACCAAAAGGTCAGCAGTTCAAATCCACCAGCTGCTCCTTGGAAACCCTATGGGCAGTTCTACTCTGTCCTAGAGGGTTGCTATGGGTAGAATCGACTCAATGGCAAGGGGTTTGGTTGGTTTTATCTTGCAATGTATAGCTGTATAAATAGGTTAAAAAAGAAGTTACTTGCAGGGACGGACTTCCAACAATGACTAACTAAGTAGATTGGTAACTCCTCTTCCCCAAAAGCAAATATGAAGTCAGATAAAATCGATAAAAACAACTATTTTACTGCTCTAGATATCAATCAAGCATACAGAAATCTGTGAAGCATTTATTCTTGAAAAGTTGCTGAACTTTAGGTAAGAACAGCGAGGGCCCGTGGCATTCTCACCTGAGTCTGCTGTCATACTCTTTGCCAGCTCAGTCTGTGTGGATGTCCTTCCAGAGAAGGGAAGGCAATGAAGGCTCTCTGTTACCTGCTGCTGTAGAAGTGAACTCACTAGACTTATAGTGGTGACTGATGTTCGTCCCAGTAGCTTTGTTGGTGGTAAAAACTATTTAAGAGGCAGGTGAACAGGAGGCCAATAGCTCTACTAACCTGAACTTGTGGTCGTGGTTGGAAGTAACATCTCCCTGGATGAGACTACATGCATGGGAAATGGGGTCCAGAGATGACCCAAGGTAGTGACACACTTTTAGCTGACCCTAAGGCTACACACATACACAGAGGAGATGCAAAAGAGCCTGCCAGAAAGTAAAAGCTGGAGCAGACTTGAAAGTAGCTTGAACTTTGAATGGACACAGACATTTATCGGCAGAGAACATCAGCTTGAGATGTTTGAACATAACCTCTATCCAATCACTGGATGATGAATAAGTGACACAGACAAATCCTAGAAGCATATTCTAGAAGCCAGGCTCAAAAATAAAATCAAGATTATTGTTCTTAAACAGAGATTCAGATGCTGCATACTGAAGGGTAATCAGATTTCACAGATTTATTTAGACAAGTTAAAAACAAAGAAACAAACTATTAGCAACACCAACATTCTTCAGGAGGGATTAATCAGAATCCAGAGTTGTTACCATATATTATCTAAAATATCCAGTTTTCAAGGAAAAGTTATGAGACATGGAAAGAAATAGGAAAGTATGACCCATACTCACAAAAGGAAAAACCATCAGTAGAAACCAATGTCTCCTAAGTTGAATCTCACAAATTTTTCAAAGAAGCTATTGTAAATATGTTCAATGAGCTGAAAGAAACCATGTTTAAAAATTAAAGGAAAGGATGACAAAAATTAATTAGCAAATAGAGAGTCTTAATAAGGAGGCAGAGATGATATAAAAGAATCAAATGGAAACTTTGCGGTTAAAAAGTATAATAACTGAAATGAAAAAAATTCATGATAGATTTATGTTGGCAAAAGAAATAAATCAGTGAACTTGAAGATAGATAGTAAGTGTGCAATTAAATTATGAAATGTAAATTATACCTCAATAAAGCTGTATTTTAAAAGAATAGGTGATTTGCTCAAAAATTACAGAGCTAGAAAGTAAGGCCTTATGGCTCCAAACAAGCATTTTTTTCTACTTTATTATAGGCTAGCGACCTTCACTGCCCAGCCCTGTAGAACTGCTTTAAGCAGCTACACCATTCCCTCACCATTTATTTAAGAAATATGAAAATGCTACATATTATGAGCCAGACATATCTGAGTGGTTGACACACATCTCATTCATTCTTTTATGAATGAATATTATATGAATATGAATGAATACTATGAAGTTGATCCTATTAGTATATACTTTGAAAGATGAAAAATTAGAGGCACAGAAATGCTCAGTGATTTTCCCAAGGTCACACATCTACTAAGTTGAGAACTAAGCTTTGCATCCAAGCAGTCTGGCTCTGAGATCGAGGCAGTGATTCTACTCATCTGTCAGAGATGCTAAAATGTTTGAGAACTATCACAGAACACTCAGGTTCTCAGGCAAGGCAAAAAGAATGATATTCTTGACTCCTCCTTGACAGAGAGGTAGATATCGATTCACACCATACAGGTATCCAGGATACCCCTTCCAGATGACTCTGGGGTACTCCTGCTAGTGAAACCAGCACAATTCCTGTGCCCAGTCAAATAGTAACAGTGCAGCCATTGACCATCTCAGTTATGTGATTCTAGTGGCCATCAGACATCTCTTCTGAGTGATGCTATCCTGCATGCACAATTCTAAGAAGAGTTGAATGAGCCCCTCTTAGTTTAAGGAAACAATGAAAAAGAATCCCAAGATATGCTAAAATCATATTCATATCTAGACACATTTTAGTGAAACTACAAAACATTAAAGACTAAGAGATCATCTTGAAAGCAGCAAAAAAAAAAAAAAAGGGGGGGTGGATTTATCTACAAAGAAAAAACAGATTGTTAACTGGCTTTTTAATGGCAATAAAGGAAACCAAAAGCCTGTAGAATACCTTAAATATGCAGGAGATAAGAGTGACAACCAATAATTATATACCCAGCAAAATTATCTTTCAAGGATAAGAAAGTAAAGATCCTTTAGTTCAAACAAATATTTACATTTGCTACCAACAGAAACCCACTAAAGGGATTTAGGAAGGTTGTACATCAGGAAGAAGGCTTCGTATTCCAGAAAGAAGGCCTGAGAAGCCAGAGGAAATGGTGAGAAACAAAAATAATATGTGATTACATCTAAGCAATCATTGCCACGTGAAACAATCATTCTGCCCATTTGGTAAATTAAAAAAATAAAGGTAGAATTAAAATATAAGCAAACAGCAGCACAAAATTGGGGTGCAGTAGAATTTAATTGGAACTAAAGTGATTTAAAATTTTTGTATTTTTTTTTTTGAGAATTAGAATATTGATTAACTGCATTTTTTAGTAAATTACCGTCACTCGTTTGTCAGTTTGTGGTACTGTGGTGGCTTGCATGTTACCGTGATGCCGTAAGTTATGCCACCAGTATTTCAAATACCAGCAAGGTCACCCATGGTGAGCAGGTTTTAGCACAGCTTCCAGACTAAGAGGTTGAAGAAAGCTTTGGAGGTCTATTCCTGAAAATTAGCCAATAAAAACTTATGGTTCACAACAGAACATTGTCTGACTCACTTGCTATGAACACATCATCAGGAGGAATCAATTGCTGAAGGAAGACATCATGTTTGGTGAAATAAAGGGCCAAAAAGGATGAGAGAGACCCTTGGTGAGATGAATTGGCACAATAGCCACAACTATAGCCTCGAATATAACTGGTAATAGTGAGAATGATGCAGGACCAGGGCAATATTTAATGAAGTTGTACACAGATGGGGTCACCATGAGTTGGAGTCAACTCAACAGTTGCTGTCTATCTATCTCTATCTTAGTAAGTTAAATGTGGATGTTAAATCCTGGTTTCAGGTGAGATTGAGTAAGCACACTTCATCCTTTTCATCTCACTGTATACAACTATAAAATCTGGAGGGACTGCATGGAACAACTATTTTAAGACTGAAAAGTAACAGCAGGTAAATCAGGTTAAGAATGCCAGATTTCTAAGTACCACTGAATCAATGGTGAGTTTACTATTTTTCTCCTCAGATATTCACCAGCTTCAACTCAGAGGTGAATACTGTACTGCAGATACAGAGAACTGTATTCAACATTACAGTGGTGGACCCATATAATCCTGGGTCCAACTAGAGAAACACAAGACATAAAAATCACGATTGGAAAAGGGAAATCAATTTCCTCCTGTGGTTACTTCTCCTTTTTCCTTCTCCTGGGTGCATTGCTTAGTCCGCTTGCCTCTCCCTGCACTACTCCAGGGGTTCCCATCCCCATGCCCCTGCTGCAGAATGGCACCCAGCTTTACACCTATGTTAAAGAGCAAAATCGCTGAGCCTGCTAAATTAAAAGCACAGAATTTTATTCAGAGATAAATACAATTGTAGTTGGGCAGCATCTAGTTTAGAAAACCAATGTTCCAATGAGCAAGTAAAAATCAGGGGTACTTTTATATACAGTTTTGAGGAAGTAACAGATACAAAAATTTCCATACACAGTAAAGATAGTCATATGATTATTTGAAAACACCGTGGCTTGGGTCAGGCACACCTTAGTCCTCAAGGTGACATCTTTGCTTTTTAACCATTTCAAGAGATCTCTTGCAGCCAATTTGCTCAATCCAATGCGTCTTTTGATTTCTTGACTGCTGCTTCCATGGCTGTTGATTGTGGATCCAAGTAAAATGAAATCCTTAACAACGTCAATCTTTTCTGTTTATCATGATGTGGCTTGCTGGTCCAGTTGTGAGGATTTTTGTTTTCTTTATGTTGAGGTATAATCCATACTGAAGTCTGTGGTCTTTGATCTTCATCAGTAAGTGCTTCAAGTCCTCTTCACCTTCAGCAAGCAAGGTTGTGTCAGCTGCATAAGCAGGCTGTTAATGAGTCTTCCTCCAATCCTGATGCCATGTTCTTCTTCATATAGTCCAGCTTCTCAGATTATTTGCTCAGCATACAGATTGAATAGGTATGGTGAAAGGATACAACCCTGACGTACACCTTTCTTGACTTTAAACCATGCAGTACCTCCTTGTTCTGTTCTTTATGCAGGAGCAAGTATGTTGAGTGCAATTCAATTTTGAAGAATTATTCCTCTCATCTTAGTCATTTCAGTATTCATTTCTTGGAGTCCACGAGTAGAATATTTTAAAATATTCTGAATACACTTGGTCAGAATCTTGACATGTGTCATAACATTTTTTAATCCATAAGTTATCCTGTAGCTAATGTAATGTTATTAGTTATTGAAATAACTGATTTTTATATAAAAAAAGGAAAGAAAAAAGGTTTCTTATATTTAAATACAGAACATCAGCAATATTCTCATACAAATCTTTTAGTAATTCTTTAGTTTACTCAGTCCTATGTAGTTAACTTTGGTTCTACGTAATTCTGGATCAATAGCAGTCTGAAAACTTTAGCAATCTCTGCATTTAAAATATCATAATCCTCTTCATATGTCTGACATAGTCCAATTTTGTTAAAATATTTTGATTAAATGTTTTTAGTGAATCAGTGAAGCAAAACTTATCTGTGGATGTTAACAGAAAAATGTTCATTGCTAACTTACAATAATAATTCTTAAATGGGAAAGACTTGATGGAAACTAAATATAGAAGTAATGCAAAATTAAGTAAAATCAATTCTAAACAAAAATATTTTTAAACATAATGATTAAACTTAACTTCAAAGAGCTTCCAATACATAATTATTTTTGAGACACAATACTAAATAGTCAGGATATACCAAAAATATACTAAGATTATAAAATCTGTAAATATTTGGATAGTAATAAAACTCTATGGGTAAACAATGTGAATTCCCCAGTTAAAATTATTGGCTTTGACAATGCTAGATTCAAAAGAAATAAAGTTGATACCAGGTTAGCAGTCAAAAAATAATAATATTATGATATAATATTACGTGCTTGTTATTTAATATCAGGCAGACATTACTGACATAAATTTTAACTCAAAGGAAAGTTTTGTACTCTTGATTTGCCAACATGTTTCATGTGATACACTGAATAAACCTCTTTTAGTGTTTTTCCTTTATAAAGTGGAAAAAATCTTTTGTGGCTTTCCATGAAGTTTCAATATTGTCAGGAGGTTATCATAGGTCACTGAGAAAACAATACTTGAGTTATTATTTAACAAAAGATCTTAAAGATCAACCCAGTAATTAAAGCAAATTTTGCTATTTAAATAGTGAGAAACATTTTTTTTGCTATTTGACACTAAAACTCTTTAAAAATCTTGTATATTAATCTATTAAATTGTTAACTGCTGTAAATAAGAACTATGAGTATATCAAATAAATTCCCTTTCAATAAAACTTTTAATTTTCTTATTTTTATTACATATTTCTTACAGTTGTTGTCGTTGTATTGTTGGGTGCCATCAAGTTGATTCCAACTCATAGGCACCTCTTGCACAACAGAACAATACACTGCCCAGTCCTACGTCATCCTCACAATAGTTGCTATGCTTGAGCCCATTGTTGCAGCCACTGTGTCAGTACTTCTCATGAGTGGGTCTTCCTCGCTTTTGCTGACCCTCTGCTTTACCAAGCGTGATGACCTTCTCCAGGGACTGGTCCCTCCTGATAACATGTCCAAAGTACATGAGACCAAGCCTCGCATTCTAGTTTCTAAGGAGCAATCTGTCTGTACTTCTTCCAAGACAGCTTTGTTCATTCTTCTTTCAGTTCATAGTATATTCAATACTCTTTGTCAACACCATAATTCAAAGGCATCAATTCTTCTTTGGTCTTCCTTATTCATTGTCCAACTTTCACATGTATATGAACTAATCAAAAAAATCAAACTCATTGTCTTCCCTCTATTCTGACCCATAGCAACCCTATAGAAGAGAGTAGAACTGCCCCACAGGGTTTTCAAGCAGTGGCTGGTGGATTCAACCTGCCAATGTTTTGGTTAGCAGCCATATCACTTAACAACTATGCCATCAGGGCTCCACATGCATATGAGGTAATTGAAAATACCATAGCTTGGGTCAGGTACACCGTCATCTTCAAAGTGACACTTTTGCTTTTTACTTCAAAGAGGTCTTTTACAGGAGTCTTTCCCAGAGCAATGCGTTGTTTGATTTCTTGACTGCTACTTCCATGGGCTTCGATTGTGGATTCAAGTCAGATGAAATCCTTAACAACTTCAATCTTTTCTGCATTTATCATGATGTTGCCTATTGGTCCAGTTGTGATGATTTTTGTTTTCTTTATGTTGAGATGCAATCAATACTGAAGTCTGTTGTCTTTGATCTTCATCAGTAAGTGCTTCAAGTCCTCTTCACTTTCTGTAAGCTAGGTTGTGTCATCTGCATATCGTAAGTTGTTAATGAGTCTTCCTCCAATCCTGATCCCATATCCTTCCTTATATTGTCCAGCTTTTCAGATTATTTGCTCAGCATCCAGATTGAATAAATATGCTGAAAGGATGCAACCCTGACTCACACCTTTCCCGATTTTAAACCTTGCAGTATTCCCTTGTTCTGTTTGAATGAACACCTCTTTGTCTATGTATAGGTTCCTCATGAGCACAATTAAGTATTCTGAAATTCCCATTCTTCACAATGTTAGCCATAATTTGTTATAATCCACACAGTTGAATGCATTTGCATGGTCAATAAAACACAGGCAAACATGTTTCTGTGATTATTTACTTTCATCCAGGGTCCCTCTGACACTGGCATTGATATCCCTTTTTCCATGTCTTCTTCTGAATCTCTCTTGAATTTCTGGCAGTTCCCTGACGATGTACTGATGCAGCTGCTTTTGAATGATTGTCAGCAAAATTTTACTTGTGTGTGATATTAGTGATATTGTTTGATAATTTCCACATTCCGTTGGATCACCTTTCTTTGGAATAGGCATAAATATGGATCTTTTCCAGGCAGTTGGCCAGGTAGCTGTCTTCCAAATTTCTTGGCATAGATGAGTGAGCACTTCCAGCACTGCATCCATTTGTAGCAACATCTCAGGTGGTATTCCATCAATTCTCGGAGCCCTGTTTTTCGCCAGTGTCTTCAGTGCAGCTTGGACTTCTTCCTCCAGTATCATCGGTTCCTAATCAGATGCTACCTCCTGAAATGGTTGAACGTCAACCAATTCTTTTTGGTATAGTGACTGTGTGTATTCCTTTCATCTTCTTTTGATGTTTCTTGTGTCGTTTAATATTTTCCTGTAGAATCCTTCAATATTGCAACTCGAGCCTTGAATTTTGTGTACAGTTCTTCCACCTTGAGAAATGCTGAGAATATTCTTCCCTTTTGGTTTTCTAACTCCAGGTCTTTGCACATGTCATTAAAATACTTTACTTTGTCTTCTTGAGCTGACCTTTGAAATCTCCGTTGAGCTCTTTTACTTCATTGTTTCTTCCATTTGCTTTAGCTACTTGACGTTCAAGAGCAAGTTTTAGAGTCTCTTCTGACATCCATTTTGGTCTTTTTTTTCTTCCCTGTCTTTTTAATAACCTCTTGCTTTCTTCTTGTATGATGTTCTTGATGTTATTCCACAACTCATCTGGTCTTCGGTCATCAGTGTTCAATGTGTCAAATCTGTCTTGAGATGGTCTCTAAATGCAGGTGGGATATACTCAAGGTCATACTTTGATGGACTTATTTTCTTCAGCTTCATCTTGAACTTTCATACTAGCAATTACAGATTTTAATTATTATGTATTTTGTTGTCTTGAAAAGGTTTATATTTGGTTGGGAGGGGTTTTTCTAAAAACCTTTTCTAGAGTAGTGTGGGTCTCAGATGTTTATTACTAAGAAAGAATTAGTTAATCTCAATTCATTTACATATGTTTAGTTTGGCTTGGGTGTTCTAAAAGACAAGAGATAATAAGCTAATTTACTACAAGCTAGAAAAGGGGAAGTTAAAGATTAACAGTAAGCCTAAAAAACAGAATAGAAAACTTTTGGCTTTTCTAAAGTGGGGTTTGTCTCAGTTCTGAGTTCAGTAATCTTTTTATACCTAGTGCCTAGATTTTAGGTTACTCTCTGTTTCTGTCCTCTTGATGACGAATTTCACTCAAAGAGATTATTCGATCAGTACTAGGTTGTGAGAGAGGCAGAGCCATATTTAAAAGAAACAACGGACATTCTGAGAAGGCTGGAATCAAAGGGTGAAATTAAAATTTGTCTGGATAGATAGTTTCTTTTAAATATATAACTCTTTTTCTTTCCGTTTTTAGTATGGTCTTGGTAAACTTTCTTTTATATTAAATAAAATATATTTTATATAACATCTAGTTTAAGTTACTTAGAAAAGTTTTCTTTTTAAGATTTTGCACATTTATTTTTCATTAAATTAATCAGAATAAGTTCTTTGAAGAAATGTTTCAATCTAATTTAATATCACCTGGAGGTAGCAAATTATTACAATTTCATAAACCTAGCAACAGTTATTTACAGCTTCCTTAAACAAGTCAGAAACTCAGACACAAAATGAGACAGAAGAACCATGCAAATTCACTTGTCTGTGAGGCCAGCTTAAAACCTTGGCTTTTATTCAGCATTACACAAATATATTGGAGATCCAGTTTCTTAAAACATACACAGTGATTTTTTTGTAAGCTCAATCCAATTTAACAGAAATACAGGTCCTGGATAAACTTATTAACATGTAAGAGTCTCCAGTGAAGGGATATCAGAACCTCTGACAAAACCTGAGAATTGAACAAAAGTTCCTCAAAGAAAAGACAACACAAATGGAACTCATTTTTCTAAAGTGATCATAAATTACTTTTAGTATTTTTGAATATGAACCACAAACCAGCATCCTGATAGGGGAAATCCATGCTCATTTATCAAGGATGTTAAGAATAGGTTGAAACTTTGGTGTAACAGCTCATTGCCTGAAGCATTGGCCTTTTATGGCTAAAGATCTTTCTGGATGTTTCCAGTTAGTTTTTCCACCCATAATTGAGCCTCTCCAGGTCCTACTAACATACTTATTAATTGGAACAGATCTGACAGTGCAGGTTCATAAATGAGTATTAAAATTCTAAACTTATTTGTAAATTTCTGGTGATCTTTGTGAGGATTAGGAAAATCTTTCATTATTGCACAAAGTTCTGCTTTGGACCATAGAGAGAAAACACTTGTGAAGGTTTATTTGTTTCCTCTGGGTATCTTATTTTAAAAGGCATTTTTAAAATGTTCTTTGGGAAAAAGGGAAGTTCAGACAGAGTATTAGGGGAGGATAAAGTAGAACTACCACTGGAGTGGCAGAAAGAGGAATTGTTACTGAAAGGACAGAAAGAAGAATTGCTGCCAAAGGAGCAGAAGGCACAGGTTCAGAGCTCTTGTACTGTGATTTTACTTTCTTTATGTCTTTAAAAACTTCATAATACCAGCTAAAGTGTGAATCATGTTAGGTTCGCTTAATTTGGGTGTTTTTTTCTAGTCTACTGTTTAACTTGGACACTTCTTTTTTCTAATTTACTGAGCAGAAAAACTAACTTAGACACAGAAAGACTCATTTAGACATAGAAAGACTAACTTAGAAAGTTCATGTGATCCTCACTGTAGCCACTGCCCAAAGTAATTCAGAATGACAACTGGCCTGCCACTCCAGATTAGGCATTGATTTTCAGAATCTCCTATCTTTAAGGAGATTACTGAATCTCCTATTTTCATGGAGAGTTCCAAGGATCACAGGAGTTCAATTCACATCCTTTTGGGGTACTTAAATGTGCACAGGGAAACATAACAAGTGCTCAACTCATAAGCTGGATTATGTACACACAGAAACAGGAACAAAACGATAGTAAGAGTGTACTTTCAGTTTCTCAGAATCTAAGTAAGTTCTTAACAGGGGATAATGGCCATGGGGACTGGACAGTATTTTTCTTTTACTAATATGTTCCTTCATTGTGTGAACAGTTTCTTGAAGCCAGTGCACAGCCTAATGCTTCTGGCCTGTCTAACGACCAGCTTATCCTTGTCACAGGAGCCTTTAACTGGTTGAAGAAGTTGATGACAAGCCTATTGGCATTTAATTGGCCATCCTGTGCCTGGCATTTTGTTGTAGCTTATAGGATTCTTAGATTCTGCATAGCTTCCAAGACAAAATAAAAGTAGAACAGACAAATAAGAAAAGACAGATTCTCAGAATAAAACTCTCGAAAAGCTCTGGTTGCAAAATGAAAGCGGAGCTCAAAATTTGAGAGGTTATTTACCTTGAGCAGTTCCCAATAGGTGCGTGGAAACAGTGAGTCTGAAAGGCTCTGCTTGGTATGGTAGCCTGGTTCCCAGCACCTTGGGGACCACTGAAGATAATGTGCCTTCGGATCCCACTTCTGACACCAAATAACGTTAAAGAGTAAAATTCCTGAGCCTGCTAAATTAAAAGCAAAGAATTTTCTTCAGAGATAAATACAATTGCAACTGGGCAGCATCTAGTTCAGAAAACCAGTGCTCCAATGAGCAAGTGAAAATCAGGGGGTTCTTATACACAGTTTTGAGGAAGTAACAGATGCAAAAAATCCCATACACTGTGAAAGATAGTTATATGATTAATCAACACAAGAGGGTCTTAAAACATACTTGGCAACAAACTGCGTGAATGATCCTTAATTAACATTGAAATAAGACCTTCCTGGAACGTTCCAACCACAAAAAGAAAATATTTGTTTAATCACTAAGATTTAATCTGTAGAAAGGTTAACTGTTGCTAGGCAAAAGGGGAAGTGCATCGTTTAAACAAAATGGAGCGTTAGTCCTAAACTCAGCCAGCTTATGCGTGTCACTTGCCTTAGACTTTTAGGGTACTCTAGATACCCTTTCACAGCTTCTACTTCCTTATTAACTTGCTGGCTACACTTTGTATTGCTATTCTCATAGGGGAGCAGAAGTAGCAAAACAACAAAACAAAAAATATATATAGAAAACAAAACTTTATCATTTGTCATGGGTTGAATTATGTCCCCCCAAAAATATATGTATCAACTTGGCTGGGCCATGATTCCTGGTATTATGTGATTTTCCTAAATGTTGTAAATCCTGCCTCTATAATGTTAATGAGAGAGGATGAGTGGCAGTTGTGTTAGTGAGGCAGGACTCAATCTACAAGATTGGACTGTGTCTTGAGGCAATCTCTTGAGCTATAAAAGAGAGAAGCAATCAGAGAGACAGGGGACCTCATACCACCAAGAAAGCAGTGCTGGGAGCAACGTCTATCCTTTGGGCCTGGGGTTCCTGCACAGAGGAGCTCCTAGTTCGGGAAAGATTGATGAGAAGGGCCTACCTCCAGAGCTGACAGAGAGAGAAAGGCTTCCTCTGGAGCTGATGCCCTGAATTTGGACTTCTAGCCTACTAGACTGTGAGAAAACACATTTCTCTTTGTTGAAGCAATCCACATGTGGTATTTCTGTTATAGCAGCACTAGATGACTAAGAAATCCTCTCTCAAACTAAAATTCCTATTTCCCTTTTTCCAACGCTGAAGATAGGGGCTGCCAGACCCAGTGTGGCCTTCACCTCGCATATATCCTTTTTCTAATCTCAGATGTTTTAGCTTTTCTTGAGAATTGTATCAAAATGGCTTTTCTTTTATGTCTAGGTTCAGGCAATGTAGTTCTGTGTGATGTGGATAGACTGTCCTGTGGCATGATTTCCCAATGCTTACAGTCCTCATGATGTAAGGGCTTGCTTTATCAGTTATTCCCTAAATCTGATTTGAACACAATAAACCAGCTTTGTCTTCACATTCCTTTGGGAAAGTCAACTTTTCTAACTTATAAAGAGAAGAAACAGAAGAAAGATTTTTCCAAGTTAAAGCCTTTTTGAAGTAATTCTCTTAATATAAACAAAGGAAAAAAGATGATTCAAGGAATCGTTTGTTATAGTAAAAGATTTTTGTATTTACAAAGCATTTATAGGTTTCAAAATACTCTTATGTCTATGAGCTTGGTATTTTCAAACTATATTTCTGTGATTTAAAAATATTTGATTATTTCTTCTTTTATGTTATAATTTGCATTTCTTTGGTAATGAAGTTGAATACATTTTCATGTTTGTGTTCTAATAATATTTGCTCTAATTGTTGGTTCAGATAAGGAAAATGAGATTTAGGGACATTGGATGATAATCAAGAAATATGTACCTGAATAGGCAATAGGCAAGTATTGGATTTCTAACCACCTGATACATAAAAGTGTGGTCTCTACCATGATACCCCATTGTAATTAATTTTGAAACATCAGTTTTGACTAATTTAGCTGACAAGGTGTTGTATATTAACGTGAAACTCTCCAGGTATGATATTTCTGGCTTGGCTTCTGTATAATCTATGAATATACTGTTCTCAAATCCTAGATTTTTATAGAATTTAGCTGAACCTCTAATGATTTTGCTCATATTATTAATAACTACTTATCACTGATTACTTGAATTCAATAAATTATTTTCTGAGTTTTTAAAATGTCTTTAAATTACTTGAAATACTTTGGAGTTTGAGAAGGCTTTATTTACAGTTGGAATTCCTCCAACTACTTTCATATTTTGACCCAAATGTATTTTATACATTCCCTTAAATGTTATCATATGACAGGTCACAGCATAATTTCTGATTATTAAATGTAAATTCATAGAAAGTAAAGCACTGAGTTCTGAGAAAAAAGAAAATGATCTTAGCTTAGCTTTCAGAGAAGTTTCAAGGATATTAGGGCCCATACCTTACAGGGAAGAGTTTGCAAAAGATCTAGAACTGGAAAGAAAAAAAAGTAACTAATATTTTAGCTGTTATCCCAAAGCCACTTTTCTTTATCATTGTTAAAAAGGTATCAGGGGAAATTATACTGTCGTTTACTGATTGGAAGTTGGCTTTGAAGTGTTTAATTTCTGTTACTTCTGACAAAGTTACATTTATGTGAAGCATATTTAAATCAGGGATGTGCTGGCTTTAGGGCAACACGGCCAGGTTTGGCTAGAGGGAAAGTGAGTTTACCTAGTCAATAGAAGTTGGTTTGAAACATGTGCTTCAAGATGGCAAGTTCCCCTGAGCCACGTACTATACACCATACACCCTGCAAGGACAGCAAGAGCTAAGGTTTTAGTTACTAAAGTTTTCACTCCCATTTCCCAGTGAAACGGCTGTAGGCCGATAGTCAAAGAATGATGAAATACCGGTAATGTTATAATGTTAATACTTAAAAGACTAATCACAGTTTTTGGAAGAGGTCATAATTTATACTAATTATATATATGGAAACCCTGGTGGAGTAGTGCTTAAGAGCTACGGCTGCTAACCAAAAGGTCAGCAGTTTCAATCCACCAGTTGCTCCTTGGAAACTCTATGGGGCAGTTCTGTTCTATTCTGTAGGGTCGCTATGAGTTGGAACCGATTAGACAGCAACAGGTTTTGGTATACGTATACGTGTATATGGAAACCCTGGTGGCATGCTGGTTAAGTGCTACGGCTGCTAACCAAAGGGTCAGCAGTTCGAATCCTCCAGGCGCTCTTTGGAAACTCTATGGGGCAGTTCTACTCTGTCCTGTAGGGTCGCTATGAGTTGGAATCGACTCGAGGGCACTGGGTTTGGTTTTTGGTTTGGATACATGTATATATGCAAATATACATATATATCAATGGCAACTGTACACGCACATATATGTGTTGATTGCAAGTTATGGCGACCCCATGTGTGTCAGGGTAGATTTGTGTTTCGTAGGTTTTCAATGACTGATATTTCAGAAGTAGATCACCAGACTTTTCTTCCTCACCACCACTGGGTGGACTTAAACTGTCAGTATTTTGGTTTAGTAATCAAGTACAAACCATTTGTACCACATGGGGACTCTCACTCTCTCTTTATGTGTGTGTATATATATGGTTTGTAGTTATACACATACACACAAACGTACATACATGTTCATCATACATATACATAGTCATGTTTTTATGCATGTAATGGAACATGGCAACATACCTCTTTCCTGTAATTTTTTCCCTGAGAACTAGTCTTTCTCCTGGATCTTTGTACCAACATCACATTTATCAAATCGGTAGCTGCAGAAATTCTGCAAAAGCTGCCTCAGTACAAAGCAAAATTAAATAGTTGCTCTTCATTCAGGATCTTGTAATTTGTACTTGCCCTCTTGTTTAAACTTGGAATAATCCTCAGCATTTATGCAGTTTGCACAAATTCTGTGTAAAATAAAATATTCGTACTGAAGTAAAATAAATTATACTGAAGCGTCTCCATTTATAACTTATTTCGTGGAATAATTCTTAGATGAATTGGTCAATTGAAATTTGGTACTCTGAAAACAAAGTGATTGAATTGTAGAGAGATTCTGAACCGTTAAAATCGATCGCCCTCTGGTGTTCCTCTGAAGTACTGCCAATGGGAAGACTTAAAACCTGAGCATTAAGGAAAAGAAGAAAGTTAAGGATCTGTGAAGTTTTCCCTTTTAACTGAATACATTTTGATGGTAATTAGGTTACTTCTTGGAAAGTACTATGTGAGGCATTTTTGTGAACCCATCTAAGGGACTTCTTTATTCTTACTTTGCCCCTTAAGTTTCTTGAGTTTGTGTTACTGTTGTTTTTTCTCAGCCAGTTCTTTTTCCCTCAAAATTTTTGACCCTATCTCGTTTGGCCTCAAGAAGCAATAACTCTAACCAGTTAGTGAGTGAACAAATATTTACTAAGCTCCTCCAACATGCCAGGAACTGTGTGAAGCGCTAAAAGAAAGATGGAGGAGTTACTTTAAATTTTCTCATATGCTTTTGAATATTCTCTGACTATCCTGGTTTTGCTGATTATTTAGTGAAGCCTGATTTCACAGACACTAGCCTAAGGGTAAATATAAGGTCAGCTTCCTTCTGTTTTTAGGAAATCACATCCACACTCAAATTCTTCCCCCAAATTCCTGGGAGTCCTAAAGGGTGTGTCAAATGTACTGTAAACTAAGTTCTCTCTTGCTATTTCTATACAGCACCATCCCCAGAAGCCTATGAAATGTATGAATCAAAAGTCACTTCAGGTAGGAACCATTCTCTTCAATTCCATGCGTGCTGCCCTCTGCCACACCATCGGACTGCTTTGAGTTCTTAGTAGTGAGATAGGGAAGAAACAGGGACTGAGTCCCTAGGCAAGAAGCCCTACAACACCTATAACTTGCAATTTACTTACAATACTATGTGCTTGGCTAATGATGCAAAAAACTCATCCTTGAATGTGTGATAAGGAAAGAACAAACAATGAGCTCCCTTGTAAGTTGTTTTTCAGAAGGACCTACCCGATCTGGGCCCTGAAGCATGTGAGGGCATCCACAAGGTGACCAACGGATGACTTCTGCCTGATGCAAGTACCCAAGACAGGAATTGAACCAGTACCACAGGAGGGACTGCGCAGCCATGACGCCCCATAATATGTCCTGCTACAAATCTTAGAAGTCTCCAGGACAGGAGCCATCTTAAAGCCATCTTAGAAATCTGCTGTATGCACAGTAGCTAACAAATCCCTGCCCAGATGGGCCACTTCCTGGAAAACTCCGCCTATAGCCATGAATAAACATAAAGCCCCTCCAGCTCAAAAAACCTTTAAAAACTCATGCAAGTTCTTTGTTCTGGGAGATGGGGTAAGCATTGCCCAGGCCCTCCTTGTCTCTGCTTCCAAACCTCTTCAATAAAGCTTTGCTCAGTGTGGAAAATTCTCCGTGTGCCTTACCTGTTCATTTTTGACCATTGAAAAGCAAGAACCTCCTTCAATTAAAGGTGTAGAGGCACCAGCAACATTGGCACAGATGTAAGTCTACTGCTTTTAAATCTTATTTTATTTTTTATTTGCTCAGACATAGGTACACAGATTAGCTGATCTTCCTTGGCAGAAACTAAGTCACGGGTAAAATGAGGCATCCATTCATAGGGACCTAAGAAATTTAAAAAAGAAGGTTGGAAAAGTCTGAAACATTGGGCACAGTTCAGAAAATGTTGGTTGGGGAGAATGATTAATGCCTGAACTTCGCAATAAGGCATAGTTGAAGCGGGTCACCCTAAGAGGCAATTACTAGAGGCAGTGTGCTATAATCCAGAATACAGGACTGGATTATAAAATTCAAGTAGAGAAAAGCAAAAGGGGTTTGAGATCTGAAGCAAAGCAGGCTAAGCACTGAAGAGAACAGCTGCCTGAAGAAATGCCAAGTATGGGAAGAATTCATGGAGCCAATTTTTCAATTTTCTTGAGATGCAGTGGAGTATGAATATATTTTCATAATATTCTCTGAAGCCACTTCTTTTCATATCTGTACCATAGCACTTAACTTTTGGAGTTTTGTTAGTGGCTTTTCATACCTACTGATCCCATTTACATTAGGGCTCATTAAAAGCACAGACATGTCTTATTCATTTTGTATTCTTAGCACATAGCACAGTTTCTTATTACATAATAGCTGATTTATAAATATTTTCATGAATAAATGAATGAATTAGTAAATGATAGAGGTACATTCTTATATGGATTATGGATAAACTGAGACCAGTTCAACCCATTTGTATTTGTGTAACCATGTGTCAGGGCCTTTAAAATTCTTTTCATATGGGATATTGGGAGCTTGAACAAATAAAAATAAGAAGCAAAAGCCAAATAACCATACAGTTGGTACATAAAATGGAGTTCAAAAGAGCCCATCTAAAATCTTATAAAATTTAAATCATACTATAAGTTTATTTTCTCCAAAAATCTTAAATGTGAAACATTTGGGAGGAAGTATATAGATTTTGTTATTAGCACTGAAATGATGACCTAGTTCTGATGGATCTTTTTTCAGGTATTAATGAGATAAGTTAAATAGAAAAATAATAGATCCCAACTTGTATCTTTTAGAGGAAATTTTTTTTCTCGTCTTTATGATGAAAAAATCAATTGCCCTGAACTTTATCCCAGGACAGCTTTCTGACTGGGGGCAAGTACCCTTTCTACTTTAGCTTAACTGAGTGATGGCCTCTGATCTTGGTAAACCTGTTGACCCTGCTGACTCTATGGGTATGGCTATTTGAGAAAAAACAATTCTGTTTTTTTGAGTGGGCAATGTTTTACTTCAAAAATCATAGACCATTAGTTAATTGGCAATTTACTATGATTCTAAGTTGGTTTCCTTTTTGAAAAAAATTGTAATCCTGGGTTTCTGAGGCCAATGTTTTACAAGTGGAATACAACAGATTTACATTCAGTTCCTCCCCAGTGATGGCTTTTATCTTCTTTGGAGAATATATGAGGAACTACCCAAGACTGCTCCTGTTATTGCTATTCCAAAATGTCTGACTCTGTCGATAGAAACTGACTATGCATAAGATATAGGATGCAATACAGATTCTTGGTAACCTGGCTACTTGGTCATGGAAACCTTGATATTACCTCAGGAGTAATGATAGTAATGGTCAGGTGAAAAATCATCCTGAAAAATGAGATAACACTTTTCTGAAGTATAAAATGAACTGTATTTCCCCCACATTCCTTTTCTTAATTTTTTTTATTATTTGTCCCATTTTTAAACATTATGTAATTCAGTAGATAATGAGGCTTGAGTACAATGACTAATTCTTTAAATTATTAATATCAATGAAAAATTGCAAACAGCTGGAGGTGGGGCCAAGATAGCAGAGTAGTCAAGACGCTTCCAGCGGTCCCTTTTACAACACAGACCTGAAAAAACAAGTGAATAGATTATATATATGACAAGTTAAGATCCCTGAACGTCAAAGGCAAAGTTAGGAAATCGGACAAAGCGGAAGGGGGAGGGAGAGATGGTTCAGAAGCAGTGAGGAGCTTCCAAACCTGACTCAGTGGGAACTGGCACCCTGCAGGCCCTATCCCCTGGCACGATGCGGCAGGGCTGGCAGTAGTGTTTGGGATGCATTTTCCACAGTAGGTGAAAGCGAATAGCACCAAATCTACTCATACATCCGGAATCAGTGAAGAACAGTGCTCCCAGCAAAAAATAAGTACTTGTGTCTAATTTACGGCATAAACCAAAAAGCACCCCTTTCAAAAGAACTCTCTCTCATTTATCTGATGCCTCCTCCCTCTGCTTCAGCCCCCAAGTTACCCTCAGTTGCAGTCACTTTCCCTGGGCCTGAGATAGGTTCTGCTGCATGTCCCGAGCCATTCTCCCAGCCTCAGATAAGGAACAAATTAACAAATGGGGAAAATATAATCTGCCGGCTCCCCTAAACTGGAAACTCAGGGCAGACGTGGCTCCTTTGCCTGGGCATAGGCACGAACAGCCCATGGACTTTGAATGCCTTTCACCTCTGCGTGGACCTGTGTGGGCCCATTTCGGCAGCTTAGACCCTTCTTGGTACAGTGCAATGGTATGTGTGCACGAGGTTTGACTTCAACTGTTTCAGCTGTGTGGTGGAGAGGTGGGTTTTTATGTTTGACACTGCTCTGCCTATTAAGCAGGGTCCTCACCTACCCACATCAGGGGCCTGAGGACTGGTGGCTCCATCCACCACACCTAGCCACCAGCAAGAGTTGTCCAAGGAAAAGTGGTGCTTCCCAATCCTTACAGCTCATGGTGCTCATGGTCCAGCTGCAGAGCCTGCCTACCTGTGCACTATAGGGGACAGGGATGTGCTTTCCTCACAGACACTCAGGAGACAGTTGTCAGCCCCCTGACTTGCTCAGAGCATGACCCCTGCTGCAGCTAGTTACCTGTGCCTGCACAAATCACCCCTGCTCCTCTAAGACTGTAGGTGATAGACTGCACCACCCACTTGGTGACCAGCTACCTGGACATCTGAGCTGAATCCATACAAGAAAAGTGAGTGGACTTCTGAGCTCATATACCTGGTAACAGCTCTAGCCATACGGTGACAGGATGTTACAGCTTCAAAGGTGCCAATAACCAAACTAGTTCACTCGAGTAGCCTATTTGGGGATATCAAAACAAAACAAAGCAAGAAGCTAGGACACATTAAGCAAACATAAAATAGATTAATACAATAACTTATAGATGGCTCGGAGACAACAGTCAATATCAAATCACATCAAGAAGCAGACCATGATCACTTCAACAAGCTCCCAAAACAAACAATCAAGGAATCTTCCGGACAAAGAGATATTCCAGGAATTACCAGAAGTAGAATACAAAAGATTAATATTCTGAACCCTTCAAGAGATCAGGAAGGAGATCAGGCAAAATGCAGAACAAGCCAAGGAACACACAGATAAAGCAGTTGAGGAAATCAAGAAGGTTATTCAAGAGCATAATAAAAATTTAATAGGTTGCAAGAATCCATAGAGAGACAGGAAACAGAAATTCAAATGTTTAACAATAAAATTTCAGAATTAGACAACTCAATAGGAAGTCAGAGGAGCAGAATTGAGGATAGTGAAGTCAGAATTAGCAAGATTGAAGCTAAAACACTTGGCACCAATATATTCCAAGAAAAATCAGATAAAAGAATTAAAAAAAAAAAATGAAGACACCCTAAGAATCATGTGAGACTCTATCAAGAGAAATAACCTACAAGTGATTGGAGTACCAGAAGAGGGAGGGAAAACAGAAAATACATAGAGAATTGTTAAAGATTTGTTGGCAGAAAACTTCCCTGATATTGTGAAAGATGCTCATCAAACCCCATACAAGGTAGATCCCAAAAGAAAGTCACCAAGACATATTATAATCAAACTTGCCAAAAGTGAAGATAAAGAGAATTTTAAGAGCAGCTAGGGATAAATGGGAAACCCTGGTGGCATAATGGTTAAGTGCTACAGCTGCTAACCAAAGGGTCAGCAGTTTGGTTTTGTTTTAGGGATAAATGAAAATTCGCCTACAAAGGAGAGTCAATAAGAATAAGCTTGGACTACTTGGCAGAAACCATGCAGGCAAGAAGGCAATGGGATGGCATACATAAGGTCTTGAAGGAAAAAAAAAATTGCCAGCCAAGAATCACATATCCAGCAAAACTCCCTCTCGAATTAGGACATTTCCAGATAAACAGAAGTTTAGGGAATTTGCAAAAACTACAAGAAAACTAAAGGGAGTCTTCTGGTTAGAAAATCAATAACATCAGATAACAACCCAAGACTAGAACACAGGACAGAGCAACCAGATATCAGCCCAGATAGGGAAATCACAGAAATAAATCAAGACCAAAAAAAAAAAAAAAAAAAAATTACAAACACTCATCAAAGTAGAGTGAACAATATAATAAACCCGAAAAACCAAATCTGTTGTAGTCTAGTCAATTCCAACTTATAGCGGACCTATAGGACAGAGTAGAACTGCCCTATAGGATTTCTAATGAGCAGTTGGTGTGTTTAAACTGCGGACCCTTTGGTTAGCAGCCAAGCTCTTAACCACTGCAACACCAGGGCTCCGAATAATACTGTAGAACCCTTATATAACCATTGTTCAGATTCGACAATAATCTTTGCTTGCCTATTCACTTTTTTTCTTTCCTTTGTTTTCTTTGCTGAAATATTTAAAACTCTGCTATTGTTATTGGTTGTCATTGAGTCTGCTCTGACTCATGGAGGCTACGTTTACAACAAAATGAAATGTTGCCTGGTCCTGCACCATCTTCATGACCATTGGTATGCTGAAATCCATTTTTGCAGCCACCGTGTATCTTCAGTGCCTTCCAACCTAGGGGGCTCATCTTCTAGCAGTATATTGGGTAATATTCTGTAGGGGTTTTATTGGCTAATTTTAGAAAGTAGATCTCCAGGCCTTTCTTCTTAGTCTATCTTAGTCTGGAAGCTCCACTGAAACCTGTCCACCATGGGTGACCCTGCTGGTATTCCAAATATAGGTGGCATAGCTTCCAGCATCAGAGCAACATCATGCCATTTCACCCCTACATATTTCATTGTTTGACTAAAAAAAAAATTTTTTTGAAAGGTAGCCATATGCCATTATCATACCTAACAAAGTTAAAAATTTTGAATAATTCATATTTAGGGAATATATTAGCAATCAATAAACATAAAAATGTAATCAAGCAGAATCAAGTATAAAGAAGTTTGGATTTAACATGCCAAAAGGATCTAAAATTAACTCATTCATCAAGTACCACCATGCCATAAAACCTTAGAAAACCTCTAGAAGAATAATCCAGAGTTTCAATTAAAGTTCCAACAACAGAGATCAGGTTGTAATGCTTTGATAATAAGACCAACAATGAAATAAAATAAATATGATAAATGCAAAGATAAAATAAAAATCTCAGTCTAAATTAGAAATCTTTCCAACTATTTAACAAATGTTTTTTGGTGAGTAATCCAGATCAAAGACTGACGGCCTGGGGAAGGGTTGTAAAATTATTAAAAATGACTACTAATGCATATGTTTATCAAGCTCTGTCTGTAACCTGAATAGTGCTTCACGCACATGCACTATCTTTTTCTAAATGTATGTAGGCCTATGGGAAAAAAATAAAATACGACCCCATTTAAAAGTGTCAACAAATTCATGAAGGTGATTTTTCATTATCTGTGTTCCTAACCAGTGGATATCATGTGGGAATTCAACTGCATTTGTACATCAAGTGTGTTTATTCTCAACAAACCAACAGCAAAATCATGTTATGACATAATCCAGGAAGTTGCTTATGAACTGAATATCATATGATGCCAAGAAACATTTAATAAATTTAAAAAGATTGAAATCATACAAAGTATTTTCTCTGACCACAAAGAAATGAAGCCAGGAATCAATAACAGAAAAAAAAAAAAAAAAGGTGCTTCCTTAGAAAGCTAGAAATACCATATGACCCAGCAATCCCACTTCTGGGAATATATCCTAGAGAAATAAGAACCATCATATGAATAGATATATGCACACTCATATTCATTTCAGCATTGTTCACAATAGCAAAAAGATGGAAACAACCTAGATGCCATCAACAGATAAATGGATAAACAAACTATGGTACATACACACAGTGGAGTACTATGCAATGATAAAGAAAAATGATGACTCTGTGAAGCATCTCATAACATGGAGGAATCTGGAAGGCATTATGCTGAGTGAAATAAGCCAATTGCAAAAGGACAAATATTGTGTGAGACCACTATTATAAAAACTCATGAACAGGTTCACACAAAAAAGAAACAATCTTTGATGGTTATGGGGGGGTTGGGGATGGAAAATCACTAAATAGGCAATAGATAAGGGGTAATTTTGGTGAAGGATAAGGCAATTCAGCTTAAAGTAAAAGTAAAAAAAAAAAAAAAGGTGGGAAAGGATCTATAACTACCAAAAACTATTAAAAAAAAAATTCTTGCTCTTACAAGTCTAAGGTTTGGAAAAAAAAAACCCTGGAGAATACACAAATATATGGTAATTAAACAGCACACAATTAAACTACCAATGGGTCAAGGAAGAAATCACAAATTTCTTAGAGTCAAGTGAAAATGAAAGCAAAGCATATGAAAACTTATGGGATACAGTGAAGGCATTACTCAGAGGGAAACACAGCAGTAAATGCCGACATAAAAAAAGAAGAAAGATCCTAAATTAACAGCCTAGCTCAACATTTTCGGGAACTAGAAAGAGAAGAGCAAACTAACCCTATACCTACCAGAAGAAAGGAAAAAATAAAGATCAGAGGAGAAATAAATAAAATTGAAAACACAAGAACAAAAGTGAGAATAAAATCAGAAGTTGATTCTTTGAGAAGATCAATAATATTGACAAACCTTTAGTTAAACTAACAACAAAAAGAAAAGATGCAAATAATCAAAATGAAAAAGGGGACATTACAACTGACGTATAGAAATAAAGAGAATTACGGCAGAATATTATGAACAACTGTATGGCAACAAACTAGATAACTTAGATGAAATGGGCAAATTCTTAGAAGCACACAACCTACCCAAACTGACTCAACAGGAAATAGAAAGTTTCAACAGACCCATAACAAGTGAAGAAATCAAATCAACGGTCAACCCTCTCCCCGCCGCCCCCCGCCCCCAACAACCACCACCAACAAAAAGCTATCTGGACCAGATAGTTTCACTGGAGTGTTCTACCAAACATTTAGAGAAGAACTGACACCAATACTGTTTGAACTCTTCCAAAAGATAGAGAAGGAAGGAATACTCCTTAATTTATTCTATGAAGTAAATATAACCCTGATACCCAAACCAGACAAAAACACCACAAGAAAACTACAGGCCAATATCTCATGAATATAGGTGTAAAAATCCTTGACAAAATGCTATCAAACAGAATCCAACAGCATATTAAAAGAGCCATACACCACAACTAAATGGAATTTATCCCAAGAACGCAGAGTTAGTTCGACATTAGAAAATCAATCAACGGAATACACTACTTCCATAGAACAAAAGAAAAGAACCATATGATCATCTCTGTGGATGAAGAAAATGCATTTGATAAAATCCAATACCCTTTCTTGATGAAAGTCCTAAATAATATTGGAATAGAAGGGAAATTCCTCAATATGATTCAGGGCATATATGAAAAGCCAACAGTCAACATTGTACTTAAAGGGGAAAGACTGAGAGCTTTCTCCTTGAAATCAGGAACAACGGTGCTCACTCTCATCATTTTTATTCAATATTGTATAAGATGTCCTAGCTAGAGGAATAAGACAAGGAAAATAAATAAAAGATGCTTAGGTAGGAAAAGAAGAAGTAAAATTATCTCTTTTTTTGGATGATATGATCCTGTATATAGAAAATTCTAAAGAGTCCACGAGAAAACTTCTAGAGCTAATAGAGGAATTTAAGGGTACAAGGTCAACAAAGAAAACTCAGTTGGGTTTCTATACACCAGCAATGAGAAATCTGAAAGGGAAATTAAGGAAACAATCCCATTTACAACACTGTCTAAGAGAATAAAATACCTAGGAATAAATCTAACCAGAGACATGAAGGACTTAAACAAGGAAAACTATAAAACACTGCTGAAAGAGATTAAAGAAGACTTAAATAAAATGGAAAGATGTTCCATTCATAGTTTGGGTAACTTAATATGGTTAAGATGGTAATACTACCCAAAGCGATCTATAGATCCAATGCAGTCCTGATCAAAATTCCAACAGCCTTCTTTAAAGAAATAGAAATACCAATCCCCAACTTTATATGGAATGGCAAGAGACCCTGGATAGCTTAAGCAATGTTGAAAGAGAAGAACAAAGTAGGAGGGCTCATGTTTCCTGATTTTAAAACATACAATAAAGCTACAGTAATACAAACAGCTTGATACTGGTATAACAATAGACACATAGATTAATGGGATACAATTGAGAGTCCAGAAATAAACCGACATATCTATGGTTAACTGTTTTTTGACAAGGGTGCTAAGTCTATTTTGTGGGGAAAGAAGAGTCTCTTCAATAAATGGTGCTGCAAAAACTGGATTTCCACATGCAGAAACAGGATCCATGCCTCACACCACACACAAAAACAAATTAAAAATGGAATAAGGACCTATATTCTTAGAAGAAGAAGGAGGGGCAACACTGTCAAGCCTAGAATTTAACAATGGATTATCTATTATAATTTTAAAAAAAGCACAAACAACAAAAGACAAAATAAATAAATGGAACCTCGTAAAAATAAAAAACTTCTGTTCATCAAAAGATTTTCTCAAAAGAGTGAAAAGACAAGCTACCAACTGGAGAATATCTTTGGAAACAATATATCCAACAAGAATCTAATAACCAAAAGACATGTAAAAGTTTGACAACTTAACAAAAAGACAAATAACCCAATCATAAAATGGGCAGAAGACTTGATGACATTTCATCAAAGAGAACATTCGAATGGCCACCGCACACATGAAAAGATGCTATTAGCCATCAGGAGAAGCAAATCAAAACCACAATGAGATACCATTTCACTTCCACTAAGATGGCTAAGATTTAAAAGCAAAAAAAAGGCAAATAAAAAATGTTTGTGAGGATGTGGCGAAATTGGAACTTTTATCCATTGCTGGTGGGAATGCAAAATGATACAGCCAGTTTGGAAAACAGTATGGCGATTCCTCAAAAAACTAAAAATAGAACTACCACATGACCCAGAAATTCCTCTCCTAGGTATATACCCAAAAGACTTGAAAGCAGAGACTCAAAAAGAGACTTGTACACCACTGTTCATTGCAGCACTATTCCCAAAAGTGAAAAGGTAGAAACAACCTAAATGCCCATCAACAGATGAATGGATAAGCAAAAAGTGATACATACATACAACGGACTACTACTCAACCTGAGGAGACATGAAGTCTCGATACATGCTACAACACGGATGGAGCCGGAAGACACTATGCTGAGCGAAATAAGCCAATCACAAAAGGACAAATATTGTATGACCTCGCATATATAAAAAGGCAAGAAAAGGCAAAAACACAGAAACCAAAGTTTATTAGTTGTTACCAGAAGCAGAGGGAGGGGGAAAAGGTAGGTTAATGGTGATGAACAAAACACATTGATTGGGAGTAGGGTTGTACAGCTGATTATTTTAATTGCTGTCAATAAGTTGTACACCTGTAAAAAGTTGAATTGGCAAAAGTTGTGGGACTTTTACAACAATGGCAAAATTAAAAAAACAAAAAGGAAGAGTAGCTGCTGAGGCTGCTTAACCGACAACCAAACATCTCATGGGATTTGGTTCCTTGATTTGGAGGTTAAGGGTCATAATTTCACAGGACAACTTAGTTAATTGGCCTAATAAAATGTTCAGTTCTTCTATCTTACCTCCTAGCTCCTTACGTCATGCCTAGAGTCTTAAAAGCTTGCAATCTGCCATCCAAGGCACAACAAATGGTTCCTATTCACCTGGAGCAACAGAGGAAGGAGAGTCAGCAATCGGAGGAGGATATGGAATGTGTGGCTAATTGCTTCCATGAACAACTGTTTCTTTTGCCATGAAACCAGAAGAACGGGATGGTGCTCAGCTGCCATTAGTAAACAATTTGACCAAAGATTCCATAGAAGAATCCTGATCAAAACGTGGAAAATGCAAAACAGAATTTTAAATTCTCATGGACTCTAGACTTTCTGGAGCCATGGGGGGTGAATGAATCCCTGAAACTATTGCCCTGAGATAATCTTTAAACCTTAAACCAAAAATATCCTCTGAAATCATCTTAAAACTGAACAATGGTTTAGCTTAAATAGTATACAATGCCTGCCTTGAGCATTGTGCTCTTTCAAAAACTATCTATATGGGATCAAACTGACAATAGCAACTTGAAAGATTAGATAGGATCCTTAGGGGACAGTAAGTTTATGTTAATGAGGGAGCAGCAACTCAGAAAAGGAGGGTGAGATGAGAATGGTTGCACGACTCAAAAGAATCCAATTAATGTCACTGAATTGAACATATAGAAACTTGAACTGGCCTATGTTTTGCTGTCTATATTCTCAATAACAACAACGAAATAAATAAAATTTAGAGAAAAAAATAAAACATAAATTTCAAAGTTTGAAAACAAAAACAACAAAACAGAAAACCTTACGGGGCAGCTCTACTCTGTCACATGGAGTCACTGTTTCAGAAATTGACTGGATGGCTCCCAACGACAACAACCTGATAGGGCTATCTTGAGTATCAAATAAAGTAAGGCATGTTGGTACTTAACGCAATGCTTGACACTTGTTGTTAGGTGCTGTGGGTTTGGCTCTGACTCTAGCTACCTTATGTATAACAATAAAACGCTGCTGCTTGGCGCATACCAAGTCCTTAATGAAAGTTAACTATTGATGATGATGAGGATAGTGATAGACGAACCCCTTTTATGAACATACTGAGTTGAATCTTAAGAAAGTGTGTATTTGTAGGACAGTGGTACATAGAATTCTTTTCTGCATAAGGTGCTAATATACGCTTAACACGTTTTATAGACACTTCTGGGTTGGAGAAGTAAAATTTGTTTGAAAAAATATGCTCCTCTGTGAAAGCTCTGTGGATCATACTAATCATTCAACTACTAATAATTCAAGGAGCCCTGCCTGGTGGCGAAGTGGTTAAGTGCTTGGCTGCTAACCGAAAAGTCAATGGTTCAAACCCACCAGCTGCTCCTCAGGAAAAAGATGTGGCAGTCTGCTTTCATAAAGATATACAGCGTTGGAAACCCTATAGGGGAGCTCTACTCTGCCCTACAGGGTCACTAGGATTTGGAATTGACTCGGTGGCAATAGATTTTTGGGTCTTAGTATTATATTTGTTTACTTTTTTTTCAACTGCAAAACTGGAGTCTAGTATACACAGATCAGCCTTTTGTGGATAATTCGGAAAAAATAGGGGCTGGAGGGTTAAAATTTTAAAAAGCAAAAGTAAAATCAAAGGCAAAGGAGGAACAGAGATTAAAAAACAGAAGAAGGAACAGCAAAATAAACCAGCTCTTTCTTAGAATGACCATCGAGGAGCTTCGGAAGCAGCTAAAGGATTTAGCATAAAGTTTACCATAGGCTGAGCTAAGGCTACATACTTTATGTACTGGGGAGAAGAGTTGAGAAATGCCTATCGCCTATGCAGAATAATTTCAAGAAAGTTCACCCAATGCACATTCCTTCTGAAACATTCATATTGTTTGCATATCTTTAACCACAGCAGAATCTGAAGACATGAATCAATGGCTTCATGTCTTCGTAAAATTAAAAAAAAAAAATTGACTATTTCAATGGATACCCCTTGCTATTCAACAATCTGCATAAAAACAAATTAACCAAACCACAAAAAAAAAAAAATTGTCGTTAAAACCTCAGGGGAAGAATAGCCTGAAAACTTTCTAGTAAGTAAAAGATGATAATCACATGCAATTAAATACTCCCTGTTACAGTAGTTCAATATGTGTAAAATGTAATTTGATAGGAGAGGATTTTAGGTTTGTTTTAAAGATTATAAACATATTTATAAGAGTTTTCACAAGTTCACTTATGATATCAGATATCCCTGGTTTTCTCCTAAAGTCTGAAATTTTAACTACAAATTGTCCTACCAAAGGTACTTTCAGCAGCTTAATCCTCTTGGTTGAACATTGTGCAAGTTAGCTCTTATTAACAAACCCCCCCAAAACTCAATGGCTTTAAACAAAAACAATCAGTTAGCTCACAATTCTGCAGATTGGCAATTTGTGCTGGACACAGCTGGGCAATCCTTCCGGTCTGGGCCAGGCTTGGCTGGAATGATTGGAGCTCACTCCACATGGCCTCTTATTCTCCCACAGGCTAGCTTGGGCTTGTTCACATCGCATCTTGGTTTCAAGAATATCAAGGTAGCAAACACCAGTCCACAAGTACTTTTTAACTTTCTGCTTGTGTAACATCTGCAACTGACCCACTGGCCAAAGTAAGTCATGAGGTCTGTCCAGATAAAAGGGATGGAGAAAAACTTTTGATGGTAGGAGCTACAAAGTTACTGTGGATCTAGGAAGGGGGTGATTTGGGGCCATTTTTTAAATCTACCACAGTGATGAACTACCACAGATCCACAGACTGCCTAATATGCCTACTATATGCTACATATGTTACTTTAATAAGCACATTTTAGAAATGAGAAACCGTTTCTCAACAACAAAATACTACTACTAATAAAAAACAAGTAAATAATAAACATACCCAAGATCACAAAGATGATAAATAATGACATGAAGAGTTGAACCCATTTCTATCTGACTTTGCAAGTCTTTCCATTAGGCTATACTGCTTCCCAGATACCCTGGAGGGTTAATGACATTGTTTTGGATTACTGAAATCCATAGGATGTAACAGTATGCAATGACTGAAATGCACGCCCAAGTATATTATGAATTGTAATCGCATGTCATTTGCAACTGTTTTCTCCAGTCTTAGATTAAATCCACATATGATTAATAACGATTTCCAATTGCAAAGTTTAATTCCATAGAATGAAACCTGATTAAAATTTGAAAAGTAATGATGGCTTAAATCTGTCCTAAAGCAAGAGGAGACTCTATACTAGCTAATATATTACCGTAAATAATATTGCAATAATCAGAGCAATTATGGAACCAAAATAAACTTGAGTTTCCTAGTCCTCCAAAAAAAAAAAAAAAAGAGTGCGGGAGTCTGTGAGCCAATGTGTGAGAGAAAGCAAGAAACAGAGAAACCAAGGAGAAGGAGAGAGAAAAAGGCAAACAGAGAGAAGAACTCAGGGAAGAGAGAGGGGGCTACACATGCAATGAAAGGCGCTATTGTCTTCAGTTCCGTTAATTAAATTATTAGGAAGTAATTGTACTTCTCCTGACTTTGAAGGACAGCAATTTTTTTTTGACATCATAGGAACTCATTGGGTGTGTTTTGAATTTTGATACTATATACTTCAGGACATTTTTTGAAATATTTTGAGATAATTTTTGATCCACATGCAATTGTAAAAAAATAATACAGAAATATCCCATATACCCTTCACCGAGTTTTCCCGTCAGTAACTGCTTGTCAGGTCACCGTGAAGGGAAAGAACAACACAGAATCATTTTCGAAAAACGGCTGAAGCGCATCCCTTCTCGTCAGTTTCCTAAGTTCAAAAGCATGGTTCGCTACGTGAGTTATTTAATAGTTTTACTAAAAACATTGGTGATGACAAAAATGATAGGACTTAATACCACCGCAACTTCACACTTCTGGCCATCTGCTTTTCAGAATAAGTGAATCTTGAAGATAAATTAACATGTGGCATGTGAAAGAAAGGCAGTGAAATTGGGACGCTGCCCAGACCTTCAAAGACTAGCACTATCCATTCAGTTTGAAAGCAGTTCTCTTACATATGGGCAGATCCTTCGAGTTCCAGGCCAAGCTATTTCTTTACATAAACAATCTCCTGTAGTCCAATTCATCCCATACTCTTCTGTGATCATCGGTCAGCTTCAGGCACAGCAGCCAGCATGCTTGATTGATTGCACCTCCGATCACACTCCTTTCGTATTTGGCTCGCGTGCCCCATTTATTCTTTCTGTGGGAGCTACAGGAACGGTTAGGATAAGCAATAAAATGTAATCCTTAAGAGAGTCACAGAAGTTGAGTACTTTGGTCAGCAAACTTTTATGCCAGTAACCAAGGGCATCCTTGGCATTTTTTAATAGATCAGTGGCCGGACCACCAGCATCAGCACCACCTGGGAACTTCTTAAAAACGCAAATTTTCCAGCCTGAGCCAGACCTACTGAGCCAGGAACCCTGAGGGTGGGACCCAACAGTCTGTGGCTTCCAGGTAATTCTGATTATGCCTGAAGTTTGTGGACTACTGCATTAGATCATCTCTGTGTAGGAGACAGAGACAAAATAAAACCTAATTCTCACATCCGATGTGAAAATAGTGACAGCAGGTGGCAGTGTTCAACTATTTCTGCCTTTTCTAGAAACCTGGAAACAACACAGCAAATTAAATCACCAAACCTGAACATTCATCACTGGTTACTGGTCATGTAGTAAAAAATAAATTTCCTTACTATTTATGTTTCAAAAAAAGGAAAAAAATTTCACTTCTCTGAAAAATACAGACTGAAAATCTAAAAACAAAATATACATTTTTTGCCTTTTTTGAACTTTTGAGAAATTGAACTTAGAGTTTTTTTTTTTAATTGTATTAACTTGAAAAATTGATAATAAAATGCTTTTACTGGAACCCTCTTAGGTATATTCACACAGACTCAAGGAGTTTACTTCTTTTCCCTACCCCCTGCCACCACGTACTTTTTTTTTTTTTCTATGCTATAAAAAAAAAAAAAATTTTTTTGTTTATACACCATGTGGAAACCCTGGTGGTGTAGTGGTTAAGTGCTACAGCTGCTAACCAAAGGGCCAGCAGTTCGAATCCGCCAGGCACTACTTGGAAACTCTATAGGGCAGTTCCACTCTGTCCTATAGGGTCACTATGAGTCCGAATCGACTCGATGGCATTGGGTTTTGTGTTTATACACCATGACTCTTACCTGTCCAATCTACTTATGTGTCACTGGTTCCAACACTGAGCTTACAAATAGTTTATATTTTGCAAAGGGCTTATTGTGGTATAAATCAGAGTTCTAATTACAAAAAGATGAATTTGCAAAAGAATCATCACTGTGTTACAAAGTCCCTTGGCATGTACATGATTTCACAGGAAGGGAATCAGCGTTTTCTAAACAAATGATTCCTTTTTCCACTGCTGGATACAACACCGGTTGCTCTCCACTCATCAGCAGTTTCAGGATTCAGCCCTGATCTATCTGGAGACTTCTAGAAGGTTGCCCTCCCAGTGACCCTTCGTAGATCACAGAGACTCAGCCCACAGCGCTGGGATTCTCAAATGAAAGATGAGCAGAAGACCCTACTGAGCCTGGCCATTCCCAGTCCCTTTCGTAACACTCAAGTACAGAGGGTGTTTGATTTTACCATTATCGTACCCTGAAAGGCTTTTCTTGGAAAATGGCCCATTGAGTGACATGCATAATAGCAGCCAGTGCCTTCTCCAAGACAAGTGAATACTGCCAGTGACAGCAGTACTGTGAGGGCTGTTGCCACCTAGTGCTGAGACTTGGTTCTCTGATGTTCTTTTATCTATAGCATCAATTTGCCAGCAATCACGCGTTATCAAGGTAGCATTCCATGTACAGAGGCAGTGTTTGGTCTTCTCTGCTGGCACGTGAAGTATCTTTTCCTGATGCAATGCTACGTTCACTGTTGTGCCGCTGGGGGGAGGAATACATCAGGGCCTCTTCATATCATGAGCTTATCTTGTCTCCAGATCACGTTTCATTGTTACCCAAGCCAAGAATGCACGGGGTCTGACACATGGCCAAATGATGTGATTCTGAGCCAGAGATTGGGATTACTGAAGATAAAGGGGTCTGGCCACGGGGCATACTGTAAGAACACATGTGCTTATTCGATTGCATCCCATCTCTGCTGCTGCCGCCCTCCTGCCGAGACTGAATGCTACTAAGCACATACCTCCCCACAGCCCTCAAGTGAGTCACAAGTTTGCTTTCACTCCAAAAGCAAAACATAACAGTGAGCAAGGTCTAGGGCCGCTCAAGAGCTGCAGGCTGTCAGTTCGTTTGGGGACACAGACGCCTTCTAGCTGATGCAGCACCCCAAATACCAAGTGGCACCTTCGTCATTCTCACAGGTGCAAGCTATTTCTTCCTGAATGAATCACAGATTCTCCTCCATGTTCTTTGTCCTACTCACTGTTGCCTACATCATAAACACACGGAGGCTGCAAAGCCTCACACTTGGTTCCAAACATCTAAAAGTAGCTTTTAGCCTAAGCATTGCCCTCCTTATATGGTAATAACTGAGCTCTGAACCACTCACAGAACAGGGCCCTATCTTTGAAAAGAACATGGAAGTCAAAGGCAGTATCAGTAGTCTGAGACCTAGAATAGATTTTTTACGTACCTGATAAAGCTTTATTTAAGCAGGCATATGGTCAATCACTTTTCAAATGGAGGTGCATGTATGAGACCACAAGGAGGAACTCATGAGCCTTAGAAACACTTTGACACTCCTGACTGAAGCCCACTTCCGTCTTTGATCATCGTGTATAGTAAAAACGTCAGTCGCTGTTGTTTCAAGCAACGCTCCTCCTGACCCTTTCCATCCTAAGTGAAAAATCAAGGAAGGCAGAAGTGGCCCTTCTGTAATTCTAACACCCCCGTTTGCAATGCTAAAGGACCCTAGGCATAAAGTGTAGTCTTTTAAAGTGTAGGGTGCAGGCTACGTGCGTCAAAATTATCGGGAGTACATGTGAAATGTTTATTCCTAGCCCCCATCATAGACCTGTTCAATCAAAATCACTGAGTTCGGGGGCCCAGGAATCTGCATTTGGACCAGGTTCTTGGATAACTTTTTTGAACACTAAATTTCGAGAACCATTTAGCCTGGGTTTTAAGAGACTACAGATTGCTAATAACAGTGGAATTCCCTGAAGGGTGTCATGGGATGGCAGGATGACAGGAGCTACTACAGTGGGCTACTTCAGTTAACCCTCATTCAGAATTATCCATACATGGCTGGTTGATCTTAATAGGTATATATCACCCACCAAGATACAAATCTCTCAGGGGCAGAAGTTTTTTAACTCCCTTTATGTTTCCAGTAGTGACGGTGACATTACTAAGCATATAGTAAGTAAAACTAGACAGAAAAAAAAAATTGGATTTACTGTATTGCATTTGAAGGAACATCCCACTGGTATTCAGTCGGCCTCCAGAATAAATCTTCTAATTCCACTGAAGCCTACAAGGACATGGCAAGGTTGATCAGAGGGCTTAGCTGGCTACTGGCAAAGTTCTGTTAAGAGGACACTCCTTAGGAACTAAAGTACAGCCCAGAGTGACACAAAATAGGTCCAAGTGCTAGAACAGAGCCCAGCACATACGAGGCGTGCCATAATTGCTTTGGGCATGAAAATGAAAATTGTGATTCCATTGCTTCTCACATTTTGTTAACCCATAGCCTTCTCTACATGTCACATCCAATTCTTTTATTCTTACTACCTTACATATTTGTCCTAATGATCACAGCCTAACCAGGGTTTCCATTAATAAACAATAACCCCCCCCCCAAAAAAAGGATCAAACCTATTGCCGTCAAGTCGGTTCAATAAACAATACTTAATTTGAAAACATCCAGTGGTATTCTTTAGAGAAAGGGTCACAGTAAATTCTAATGGACATTACTGAGGTTCCCAGAGAAAAAGCCTAGCTTGCTACCATTTAGACAACTTTCAAGCGTTAAATCCAATCTAGCATTAGATCTAAGCCGAAACTCTAAGGTGACTGCATAAGTTACAGAGAAAATTGAAAGGCCCAAGCTTCTCGGAAGGCTGCCCTGAGAAGTTTAACTATGTCTCCTTTCTGCTAATGGACATGGTCTCAAATATGGTGGCTGAAAAAGAACATTTCACATGGATTTTTAACACAAAGTGTTAATTACATTCAGTTCTAATGCCTCCCTCTTTGGAATGCAAACTCAGTGAAGACAGGAACTAAAAATATACTTAATACTCTTTGCAGGCACAAGTAGGTTACAGAGTTTATGCAACTTGCAGGCAGCTAATAAATACTTAAATACCAGGATGAATGACAGGCAGGACCCTGGCAGAAAAGGTATCCAGGAAAAAGTACTCATGTCAAGAGGGCAAAAGGGGGTTGCTGGATGGTAAGGAGGATGCCTGAGGGAGGCACCAGCAGAAAGTTTTTGCTCAAAAAAACATTGGAGCCAAACGCTTCCTTGCTCCCTAGGACCAGCCTGACTCTGGACACACTGTTCTTGAGGAAAAAGAGAGAGAGGGAACGAGGGAGGGAGAGAGAGAGGCAGAAAGAGGGAGAAGAGGAAAAGGGAAGAAAAGGAAAAAAGTACCAAGTGGCAGCAAACAGATTTGAGGCAAAAGTATTTGCCCCCATTCGTCCAGCTTCTCAGCCTTCCTCCTGTGCCTGCTGCCAAGTGAATGACCCCTCCCCGTTGGGAAACAGGTGTCTCCTGCCAATTAGGATTTAAAAATCAACAGGGGCTTCTTGAGAGAATGATGACAAGTCTAATTGCGAGAAGCAGCTGTAGAGCCCTTGGCTACATTGGGGCGGGTTTTATTAATCCACGTTTTGCTGGGTGCCTGGCACTGAGCTGGGGTCAGCTCCCCTGTCACAGGGTTGAAGCTGTAAAATGTAGGGCGAGTATTTAATGACCCGAGCTCAGCAGGAGGGATTAGGAAGCACCACGCTGATACAGATAGCTGGGCGTGTAAGAGTCAAGTGGAGACAAAGGCACCATCAGCAAGCAACATCAGTTCAAAGGGTCACCACCACCAGAGAACATAACCAGTATGATTCAACAATGCTCTGGTTTATTAAATTTTCCCATTTTATGGGCTCCATCCCTTTTACAGGCTAATATATTGTCCTTGAGGATCTTACAAATGTGGTCTCAAAATGGTTAGTGATACTTGCTTTCATAAACATGCTAATTTTAAAATACATAAACATTAGTTTGAAGAGACCAAAAAAGCATGGCAGTATTGCACACTGTTGTTATTTTTGTTAGCTGCCATTGAGTCAGCCCCCAACTCGTGGAGATGCCATGCGCAACAGAACAAAATGTTGCCTGGTCAGTTGCGAATCGGACCTTTCTGATCCATAGGGTTTTCACTGGCTGCAGATTGCCAGGCCCTTCTTCCTAGTTCATCAGTGTGGAAGCTTTGTGGAAACCTGTTCGGTACCACGGCAACATGCAAGCCTTCACTGACAGAATGGTGGTAGCTGTGCAGGAAGGTCATTAACCAAGAATTGAACTCTGGTCTCCTGTGTGAAAGGCGAGAATTCCACCACTTAACCACGACTGTCCCCTTCAGGTATGGAATTGGCAAAGCAAACCAAGAAAAACAAATCGGTATATTTGAAATTTCTATGAAGACAGAGATTTTAAAAATAAAGGGAGCTTTTCTCCATCCTCTGTACTTCGGGAGCACATTCTTTATGCTTGTGCATCAGTGCTTCTTTGAGTACTCTAATTATTTGCTTATATACCTGGCTTGTTTGGTACTGGAGTGCAAATTTTTTGAGTGTCAGATGTGTTTTAACGACCTTTGTATCCTCATCTTCTCACACGGTACCTGACACATAGTAAGTGCTCAGTAAATGTTTCTTTAAACTCCCATTTCCCAGACCAGGGAGGTGGTTTTTGCCAAAGCCTTGCTAACAAATGCCAAGGCAAACATAATGTAATTATGAGGTTCTGCTGCCATCTAAGAAGTCATTCCTTTAAAATGCCAGTGAAGGCAGGGAAGTCCAAGAAACATTCCTCTGGAAACACATGCAAACATTCCTTCTGGAATGCCTTGGCATTCCCTCATAAGAATAGCTCAGTGAGAGTCCAGCAGAGAAGAAAACGAAACCAGAGACTAACATTTGCTCCTAGAAACTTAAAAAAAAAACTTACAGGCCTTAATTTAGGCAGTGCTGAAAGGTAAGGGTCAAGTAGATTAACAAGAGGAGAAGTTTTCAGTACGGAAATTCTGCAAGTCCTATGAATAGGTTAAGGTCTTTGGGAACTAGTACATAAACAAATGAAATCCCAATTAACCAACATTTTCTGGAACCATGTTCTATATTACCTTTTAGTCAATAGAACCCAAAGAGGAACAACTTTAAGCTCCTCCCAGCAGGGGAGAACAGCATTGTGCTATGAGCATTACTGAACTGAAATCCATGCTACACTAAAAAAAAAAAAACAAAAAACACTAGCTGAGCATAAATTAAGCATAGGGTGTAAGTGATGTTATAAGAGAGATTTCAGTATGAACACGATTTTACCAGCCTGAGATAGGGCCATGGTTGTTTCGGAAGAGAAAAGGAGTTTTAGGAAGAGGAATTAGCATCAGCAGTTAAAGTACAAAGTGTTTAAGGAAGACCAAATGAGATCTAGGAGTCCTTGCCTGGTGTAAACAGTAAAGAATTCGGCTACTAAATAACAGGTTGGAGGTTCAAGTCCACCCAGAGGCACTTCAGGATAAAGACCTGGTGATCTACTTCTGAAAGGCCATAGCCACTGAAAACCCTATGGAGCACAGGACTACTCCAAAACACACGGGTTGTCCTGAGTCAGAACTGATTCAACAACAACTGGTGGTTTAAATGAGGTGCTCTGGTGGTCCAGTGGTTAAAGTTTTTGACTGCTGACCAAAAAGTGGATGGTTCGAAACCAACAGCAGCTCTGAAGGAAAAAGATGTGACAGTCTGCTTCCGTAGACATTTACAGTCTTGGAAAACCCCTGGGGTTTCTATGACCCAGAAATGGCTTGACAGCAGTGAGTTTGGTTTTCGGTTTTTTATGTGAGACCCAGAGCTCAAATGTGATGAGGAGAGAAAGGGTGTAATGGACAAAATGGACAGAGGAGGGTGAATTCATTAGTGTTGGTCCCACATTTCCACAGTAAAGCATCTTCATCTGATGTCTCCAAGAGATCCTGGTGTCGTGCAAAATGACTTTTAAAGAGCAAAGAGATAAGATCTGCTCTGTATCACTCCAGTGACTCATGGGGGATGGATTAGAAGTGTGGGGAATGACTTAAGGTAACAAGTTTAGTACTATTCATCATCTAGGCAGAAAAAGTTTAGAATTTTTAAAGAGGTGAGGTGAGGGCAAAGATCTGAGAAGATTGCCAAGATGATATTGATAAACTTGGAAGAGAGGAGTAAGAGTCAATACCAAATTCAAGGTTAGTAGTTGGGGACCTGGGCGGATAGTTATAGCATAAACAAAGATAGGGAATGGAAGAGGAAGTGCTAGCTTGGGGCTTCAGATGAAAACCAAATTTTGAAGAGATTAAGAGCAGAATTTCTAAGTGAATTTGTTAAAACCAGACAATTGGAGTTTACATAGCAATCTCAATCTATACTTAAGAATGTTACCTAATTAGAATCATTTGACAAAATGGATCATTATGTAGAGAAGCAAGTCTCTTTTGCATAAATTGACAAAATAAAGATTCATCTTCTGTTTCTGACTAATGTGTATATAATGTAGAAGTAAGAGACTAACATACCTGACACCAAAAATACAAAGCTGAATTTATTGCTTACTTAAGTAAAGGGGGAGCCCTTGTGGTGCAGTGGTTAAGAGCTTGCCTGGTAACCAAAAGACTGGCAGTTCGAATCCACCAGCAGCTCTTTGGAAACTCTCTGGAGCTGTTCTACTCTGTCCGATAGGGTCACTATGAGTTGTAATCAACTTGACAGTAACAGGTTTGGTTTATTTACTTATTTTTTCTAAGTAAAAGAGTGCTCTGCACAGTTTCATTGAGCAAACACAGATCTTACAAAGTGTTTTGGGAAAAACTTGTTTTCGGTTGTGTTGGTTAAAAAAGCAAGAAAGGGTTAACACAGTGTTGGAAGCCTGTTTTGTGTTGGTGTCGGAGGCAGGAGTGGGTTGATTTCAGCCTTAGAAGCATGTTCACTGGCGTGAGTACACCACCCAATGGTTGACTTTCTACATGTAAAGCTGCTGCTGATTGGCTGGCTGTCATAATTATACTCACTGCAGCAAGTGGTCCCTGATGGATTAGGTAAATTTAAAATCAGCTCTGGGCTTTACTTATTATTGTTGTTAGTTGTCACTGAGTTGGTTATGACTCATGGCGACCCCATGTGCGCAGAGTAGAACTGTTCCATAGGGTTTTCAAGGCTGGGACTTTTCAGAAGCAGATCACCGGGCCTGTCTTCTGCAGTGCCTCTAGGTGGGTTCAAACTGCCAATCTTTTGGCTAGTAGTCAGGTGTTCAACTGTTTGCACCACCCAGGGACTCCACACCATGGCCCTGAGACTGAAATTTATTAACTGTGTAATACAAAACAGGCTTTAGTTGCTTGTCTATACTGCTTAGCAAAGCTATAGATTTCTCAGTGTTTTCCTGGGAGTATGGGGAGATTTTTTTTCTTTAGTTATTCTCAATAGATACGAAATAAATGCCGTAAGGACCTTTTAGACTATGGAGGCTTCTTCCATTTCACCGCATTACTGCTATGAAAATCTAAAAAAAAAAAATCCAAAAACCAAAATTATCTCCAAATATGAATTAATAATAATAATGGAAAAATAATAAGCAATGAAAGATTTCTGATATTACCAAATGTTTTGATTTTGTGTGATCTGTGACAATGCTGAGTTTTATCTGAGCCCTGGGATCCTGGAAAATCCCCACCCTTTTATGCTCTGGAAAATGGTTTACTTCAATGAAAGAACCACTCTTCCCTGTAAGACTTAGATCCTAGACTTACAATGCCTTCCTCGTTTACCTATGCCAAGGCCAGACACAGACTCTCCAAATTCCCAGTCTTTGCCTCATAAACGATTCGCTGAGCTGCTTGTCCCTACTGATCAATGGAAACAAAACGTTAGTTCATCAAACTTTGGCTAAGCTTCTCTCCTTCCACCAGGCCCCTGAACTTTGGCCCACCCTCAGTTTGAGCCAGGGAACCAAACCAAACCTGTTGTTGTTGATGGTTCTGACTCCTAGCAATTCCATGTGTGGCTTAGTACAACCACTCTATAAGGTTTTCTTCGCTGTGATCTTTAGGGAAAAAAATCACCAGGCCTTCATTCCAGGGTGCTACTGGGTGGGTTTGAACTGCCAACCTGTAGGTTAGCAGTCAAGAGCAAACTGTTTGCGCTACCTAGGCACTTCTGGGTGGGCATACAGCCTCTTCTTGAAAGTCCCTCTTGAGCATAGGCTGACTTCAGCATAAAACATTCTCTGATCTACTATCTAATCATGATTCTTTCATCTCACTTCTACACACCCAATTCTTTCTAACCTTGTTTAGTCCTTTATAAAAGGAAGACATTTTTTTGCCTACCCTTGAGACACTTGCTGATCCTACGGTCAGAGCGTTCTCCCTATTGCAATTGACCTCTCAACCTATTGCGATAGCCCCTTTCCCCCATTCCAATAATGCTTTTGAATAAAGACTCTCCTTATTAAGTCCCTGGTGCTACAAACAGTTAATGCTGCTAACCAAAAGGTTGGAAGTTGGAGTCTACCCAGAGGCACCTCGGAAGAAAGGACTGGTGATCTACTTCTGAAAAAAAAATCATTTAAAAACCCCATGGAGTACAATTCTACTTTGACACGCACAGGGTCACCAGGAGTCAGAGTTGACTAGACAGCAACTTATTGGGTACTAAGTCCGAATTTGTTTTTTACTTGACCTTTAGGTTATCAGTTAATGAATTCATTTTTATTTGGCACATACCATGTCTTTTCATTTTGCTTTTTTTCATGGAGTTATGCATTTTCTTGCTCTATAGGGAAGATTTCAAATTCAGTACCGAAGTGAAAGAGTTAAAATTCAGAAAGAGTCCTTCCTAAACTTAAGGTCTATGTTGTGCGTGTGCTGTGGGTTGTCCTTTGTAAATTATTGGTTGTGCCTGTCAAACTGTTAGATACTTTGAATTCTAAGATAATTTTTGGTAAGACACCATTTGGTTCCCTTACAGCTGATGTCTGGCGCTGTATGTGCCTCAGCTGTGGCGCTGCTCCCGCCAGGCTGCCAGAACGCTTGCTAAGTGGATGTCTAAACACATATGTCTGAGTGCATATGCCTTCTCCAGGTCAACAGAAGGGCTGCATTTTTTGGAATCCTCTACACTGTTTGTATTGGGATGTAAGGTTTGGAAGCCGTTTTAGTTTTTCTTTTAACACAGCTGGAAAGGGATCCCACCTCGAAAATGATTCAACTAGAAACAGCATTCCATTCCAAACACTATTCCACACAGTTCTTGTTATCGTGCTAATTGCAGGGCATTCTAGTTGTCTGTGCTCCTAACTGTATCCCTACCCAGTTTCTAAATGTCCCTAGGGCACCAGGTCTCTGTCCTTTGCTGTTTTATTCCCAGTGCCTGGTAGAGAGCTTGGTATGTAATAACAAACAAACAAACCAGTTGCCGTCAAGTCAATTCCAACTCATAGTGGGCCTATAGGACAGACTAGAACTGCCCCGTAAGGTTTCCAGGGAGTGCCTGGTGGATTTGAACTGCCAGCCCTGAGGTTAGCAGCCCAGCTCTTGACCACTGTGTCAGTAGGTGCTCAATAATTGTTTGTTGAATAAATGAATCAGGAAGTTTTCAATGTCAGAAGCCAACATATTTCTTAAATGGAAACAGAAGTAACATATTTTTTTTATCATACTTGTTTCCAAGTTCCAATCAATTATAAATACTTAGAATCCCCAAACAGGACAAAATATTGGAAGCAATCCTTTTCAACTCCTTATTTTACTTAGGGAGCCCTGATGGTACGGTGGTTAAGTGCTTGGCTGCTAACCAAAGGTCAGAAGCTTGACTCCATCAGCTGCTCCTTGGAAGCCCCATGGGACAATTTTACTCTGTCCTATGGGGTCACTATTAGTCAGAATAGACTTGATGGCAACCAGTTTTTTTTTTTTTTTTTTTGGTATTTTACTTAGAAGAATTCCTGAAAAACAGTGTAGAATAATTTTTTGATGGTAAAATTAAGTTTTGGAAATAGGTCTCTTGATTCTTAAACCCCTGCTGTTTCTATTATCCCTTACTGATCTTCTTATATGTATTTTTTTTTCATCTTTCCAAAACAGTTTCTGAGCATAATTTTTGTACAAACTTAGTGAGACTGTTTAGTTTCCATATTTTCACTAAAATCAGATTTGGACGGTAACGTTCCTGTGATCAGTTCTTTGCCAGTGCTAAAGCACTAAAACATTTTTCCTCTGATTGCCACGGGATATTTCAAGCTACTGCTTTCAGCTTCTTCCTTTGCACACATCAAACAAAAATGTCTCCAGAGAAAGAATTTTCTAATACCAAAGAAAAGTAAGGGAGAAATGATAAGTCATATAATTTAATGTAGATTTCAGGTTTAATTAAACATCCAAATATTCAGGAATCAGGGTCTCAATGTACTAAAAGGAAATCTCTTCTCTTTCCTTGACTTGTTAACAGTCTCCCACATTCGAACCATTCATTCCCTCCCTTCTCAGGCAGGAGAAAATATTCCAGTTCTTGACTTTAGAGGCATTCTTATTGAGGGGCAAAAAGAGAAGTTTCCTTGCATTGAGAAGCAAATATGAGCTCTTGGGTGGTGCAAATGGTTAATGGACTCACTGTTAACCAAAAGGTTGGAGATTCGAGTCCACCCAGAGGCACCTTGGAAGAAAGGCCTGGTGATCTAGTTCTGAAAAGCCAGTCGTTGAAAACCGAATAGAGCACAGTTCTGCTCTGACACACAACGGGTTGCCATGAGCTGAAGTTGGCTCAGTGGGAACTGGTTTTGGTTTAAGAAGCAAATAAGCTAGAATGTGTTGGGGTATATGGCTTTTAGAAGTTGTTTATGAATTGAATCACACTTTAAAGAAATTCAAGTGCTCCTGCTGCTCCAGAATACAAGATAAAATTTTTGTAAGTGAAAAATTTCGTAACTAAAGTCCAAATATAAAAGCATCCATAATGGCCCTCTCTCTGTCATAATCAGATACTTGGCCACTGATACGAATCCAAGTAATAGGCTCCTAGTCTCTTCTTTTTGGCTTAAAATGGAGCACCCATCTGATTGGAAAGCACAAGAAGACATCCTATATTCCGTTGCCCTAAACAAACCAAATCACCAAACACTGGCAGTGGTACTTAGTTTTGGACACTAGAAGAAATTAAGGTGAGCTTAGTGAAAATCAGGAAGCTTGCCTGAAGGGTATGTAATGAACTGTACAGACATTTCAATATGTTTTCTCCAGCGATCTCAGTGTATTTACAGTAATCAGATGCCTGATATCTCTGGGCCAACTTCCTGGCAATGAAGGAGAAAGTGTTCATATACTTGGGTGTTTAGGTGGGGTCCAAATAAATCCTTTGAGAATGTTCTCCTACTTTTCAACTGCAGGAGGAGATTACATATTTGGAAAAGTGATGGATTAAAATAAAGAGGTTCTTAATGTTCCCGGGCAGGAGTAGTCTTTATTTTCCTTTAATTCCCTTGTGGCATGTGGAAATGACCAACTGTTGTTCTGTGAAGGAGGATGTGGCAAGCTCCTTTGTGATGACAACGTGCCCTTGCTCAGGTGTACTGTTTCTTTCAAGAAAACGGGACATTCCTTGGAAAAATAAAAAATGCTATCGTTTACTAAGGGTAGTCAATTCTGACTGAAGGTTTCAATATCTGAGAAATTAAAACAAAACAAAACAAAAACAAACAAACAAAAACAATGTCCAGGTCCCACCTCAAATCATTTAAAACAGAATCGATGAGAGTGAGGCTTCAGTATTTTTTAAAACCACTTTGATGGTTCTAATATCTAGTCAAGATTTTGAGCAATTTGTTTAAACCTTTAAAAGGAGTGTCCTACTGACTCATGCTCCTCACCATTTCCTGCCATAGAAATGATTTCTCCCACCTCACTTGTTCTACTGAAGTTGCTTTGTGTCAAGCCCTCTTAGCCTACGTCCTGGGCTATTGTGATAGTCTCCTAACCCCTCTCCCAGCCCCAGCTCCCACCACACATTCATTCTTCACATGGTCACCATTTTAGATCACACCTAAAATGAATCTGAATATGGCATTACCCAGCTGAAAACCCAGTGGCTCTTCAGTAAGTATTCAGTATGGGATTAATTTCAAATGCCTTCCTAATCTTTCTGGTGCCTTCCTCCCTGACCTCAGCTTCCATCGCTCACACCCTGCCTCTGCCACATGTGGCCATTCTCCTGTGACACAGAGTCAGGCTCGGCAGCTGCGGGGTGGCTGTCTCTGGTCTATCCAGACTCAAGTTCTCCAGAGAAGTCACTCAAACAAAGTGTGACAAGAATGGAGACTGAACTAGACACTTTGTAAGGGAGATGGATGAGTAGTTCATATTGCAGAAACCACAGCAAATTACTGAAAATCAACAACAAACAAAAGGCCATTGCCAGCGAGTCAATTCAGACTCATGTTGATCCCATGTGCTTCAAAATAGAAGTGCTTCACAGGGCTTTCTCGGCTGTAATCTTCTGGAAGCAGATTGCCAGGCCATTATTCCACAATTCCACTGGGTGGATTCAAACCTAGGTAGATTCAAACCACCAACATTTCGCTAAGGAGCAAATCATTTGTGTCACCCCTCACCACCTCCTGAAGAGTTTTCTTTTCTGACTTTTCCCTATACAATGACGAGCTTCCTTCTTCCTTGTGGATCTCCCCAAGGGCTTCAAAGTCCTCTGCCTTTTATTATGCAGATTGGCCTTTGCCCACTTTCCTGGTCCCAGATTTATTCCCTTACTTCTCATGAAATCCATTCAAACTAAATGTCCTCTCCCATTAAGAGGTCTTAGTCTCCTTGGGGTACAGCTTAGAAATAATTGTGGGTCTGTCACCAAGCAGTCTCATTAATAGATTTCTCCGAGACAAATTCAGTGTTTTCCCCAGGATAAGGTTGCCAGATAAAATGCAGGAAACTCAGCTAAATTTGAATTTCAGATAAACGACAAATAATGAAATATTTGGGACTTACATATGCAAGATATTATTTGTACAGGCATACCTCGGAGATTTCGTGGGTTCAGTTCCAGACCACTGAAATAAATCGAATACTGCAATAAAGGGGGTCACATGAATTTTTTGGTTTCCCAGTGCACGTAAGAGTTATGTTTATACTCTACTGTATTCTGTGTACAACAGCATATGTCTAAAAAAACAATGTACATACCTTAATTAAAATATACTTTATTACCAGAAAATGTTAACCATAATCTGAGCCTTCAGGGAGTCAATCTTTTTGCTGGTGAAGGCCCCTGACAGCTGCTGATTGCTCAGGATGGTGGTTGCTGAAGGTTGGGGTGGCTGTGGAAATTTCTTAAAATAAGACAACAATGAAGTTCGGCACATCGATTGACTCTTCCTTTCATGAAAGATTTCTCTGTAGCACGCAATGCTGTTTGATAGAATTTTACACACAGTAGAACTTCTTTCAAAATTGGAGTCAGTCCTCTCAAACCCTACTGCTGTTTTTCAACTAGGTTTATGTAATATTCTAAATCCTTTGTTGTCATTTCCACAATGTTCATAGCATCTTCACCAGGAGTAGATTCCACCTCAAGAAACCACTTTCTTTGCTCATTCGTAAGAAGCAACTCCTCATCCGTTCAAGTTTTATGATCAGATTGCAACAATTCAGTCACATCTTCAGGCTCCACTTCTAGTTCTCTTGCAATTTCCATCACACCTGCAGTTTCTTCTGAAACCTTGAACCCTTCTAAGTCATTCATGAGGGTTGGAATCAACTTCTTCCAAACTCCTGTTAATGCTGATATTTTGACCTCCTCTCATGAGTCATGAATGTTCTTATGGCATCTAGAATGATGAATCCTTTCCGGAAGGTTTTCAATTGACTTTGCCCAGATCCATCAGAGGAATCACTATCTATGGTAGCAATAGCCTTACAAAATGTATTTCTTAAAATAATAAGACTCAAAAGTCAAAATCACTCCTTGATCCATGAGCTGCAGAATGGATGTTGTGTTAGCAGGCGTGAGAACAACATTAATCTCCTTGTACATCGCCATGTAATCTCTTGGGTGACCAGGTGCATTGTCAAGGATCAGTAATATTTTGAAAGAAATCTTTTTTTTCTAAGCAGTAGGTCTCAATAGCAGACTTAAAATGCTCAGTAAACCATGTTATAAACAGATGTGCTGTCATCCAGGCTTTGTTGTTCCATTTATAGAGCACAGGCAGAGTAGATTTAGCATAATTCTTAAGGGCCCTAGGATTTTTGAAATAGTCTATGAGCACTGGATTCAACTTAAAGTCACCAACTGTATCAGCCCTGACAAAAGAATCAGCCTGTCTTTTGAAGCTTTGAAGCCAGGCGTTCACTTCTCCTCTCTAGCTATGAAAATCTCAGATGGCATCTTCTTCCAATACAAGGCTGTTTCGTCTACATTGAAAATGTGTGCTTTAGAGTGGTCCCCTTCATCAGTTATCTTAGCCAGATCTGCTGGATCACTCGCTGCAGCTCCCACAGCAGCACTAGCCGCTTCACCTTGCACTTTTATGTTATGGAGACGGTTTCTTTCCTTAAACCTCATGAACCAACCTCTGCTAGTTTCAAACTTTTCTTCTGCAGCTTTCTTACCTCTCTCAGCCTTCATAGAATTGAAGAGAGTTAGGCTTTGCTCTGGATTAGGCTTTGGCTTAAGGGAATGTTGTGGCTGGATTGAGCTTCTATCCAAATCACTAAAACTTTCTCCATATCAGCAGTAAGCCTGTTTTGCTTTCTTATCATTCGTGTGTTCACTGGAGTAACGTTTTCAATTTCCATCAAGAACTTCTCCTTTGCATTCATAACTTGGCTAACTGCTTGGTGCAAGAGGCTTAGCTTTTGGCCTATCTTGGCTTTTGACACACCTTCTTCAATAAGCTTAATCATTTTTAGCTTTTGATTTAAAGTGGGAGTGGTACAACTCTTCCTTTCACTTGAACACTTAGAGGCCATTGTAAGGTTATTAATTGGTCTAATTTCAATATTGTAGTGTCTCAGGGAATGGGGAGGCCCGAGGAGAAGGAAAGAGATGGAGGAACAGCTGGTTGGTGGAGCAATCAGAACACACGCAACATTTATTGACTAAGTTTGCCGTCTTATCCAGGCGCGGTTCGTGGTGCGCCAAAGTAATTTCGATAGTCCCATCAAAGGTCACTGACCACAGATCACCATTACAGAGATAATAATAATAATGAAAAAGTCTGAAACATTGTGTGAGTTACCAAAATGTGACACAGAGACACAAAGTGAGCACATACTGTTGAAAAATGACACGGATGGACTTGCTTGATGAAGGGTTGCTGCAAACCTTTCATTTGTGAAAAGCGCAGTATCTGCGAAGCACAATAAAGCAAAGCGTGATAAAATGAGGTATGCCTATGATCTGAAATTCAAATTTAGATGAGTGTTCTGTATTTGGCAACCCACCAGGAGGTGTTCTGGGGAACAGGGTCACCCCTTCTCTTTCCTGCCCATGCTGCTGCTGCACCCTCAAGGGGACACTCCCTGGCTCACTGCCAAGAGTTGGTTGAGAGCTCACCTCTTCTCTCCCAGACAGCTAGACCCTTCCTCCTCTGTGCGAACACAGCACCCTTCTTTCTTCATACTTCTACCTAAGGTTAGAATTGTCTCCAGGCCTGCCTCCTCACCCTCCCCTCCACTCCTGGGCAAGACTAGGAGCAATTTGATGTCAGAACTGAGTCTTACTAATCTTTGTAACTCTAACTCCTAGCAGGGCCTGGCACTGCTCAGTAAATGCTTGGGAAGTACTCAACAGCACTCAGGGAAGCCCCTGCCAACACAGTGATGGAGGGGAATTACCTTAGTTTTCAGTAATGAAAGCATTACCCTTTCTGGAAAGTTATCAATGTGCTGGAGTAACCTGTGGCAGCAAATGCCTGAGGACACTGTGCCTTGAAATACTGGGGCATACTATTATTTTTGGGTTTTTTTTTTTTCTACCTTATAAACAAACTTTTCATTCTTGGTGCTGATTTCCTTTAGAGGCACCTCCACAGAAGGAAAGCTTCTTAAATATTATCTAATTTACCCCCCACAACAACCCTAGGAAGAAAGCACTATTATCATTCCTATTTTAGAGAAGGGAAGTTTAAGGCTCCAAGAGGTAAGTAACTACTGCAAGGTAACAAGAATCACTGCTAGAATTTGGAGCCCTGGCAGCAGAGTGGTAAAGCACTTGGCTGCTAACTGAAAAGTTGGCAGTTTGAATTCACCAGCTGCTCCACAGGAGGAAGATGTGGCAGCCTGATTCTGTAAAGATTACAGCCATGAGGAAAACCTATGGGGCAGCTCTACTCTGTCCAGTAGGATCTCAGTGAGTTGGAGCCGAGTTGACGGTAACGGGATATCTTACTCTGAACTATGCTCTTTTTAACTGACTATGCTGATTCATTTCATTTATTAGTCTGTTCTCAAGCATCAATACCAGCTTCATTCAAGGAGAGGTAGCCACCACCAAGATGGTTCCCAATGACTCCCACTTTCTGGTATTC